>NW_015507451.1:59794-64682 GCF_001515645.1 Sinocyclocheilus grahami | reverse complement strand
TATATATATATATATATATATGTACACACACATATATGCACATAATTAAAAATGACATTAACTAACAGTTTGGTTTTCTTTTTTCTGACCTCATATTACACTTGATTATTATTGTTATCTCTTTAATCATCCTTAATCATCCCCAAACTTTAGGCCATCAAAAGAATAGGTACAGATTTCAGAAAAAAAAGGAAAGAGAAAAGAATAGTTCACCCAAAAATTTGCTGTAAATGTTTTCACTCTCAGACCATCCAAGATACAGAAATGAAAGCATCAGTAAAGGTTCTACCAGGAAGACACTAATGTCAAGTTATTCATGCATAACTACAGTATTAGCTCTGGCCAATCACAGCTATAAGAGTATATAAGTACTGGACTTTCTCTTTTACGATTGTAGTTTATGACAACTACTGATGATTCCCTCCATCCTCCCCACCACCAGTATATAATCTGAGAATTCCATGGACCAGACTACAATTACAATATAAGCTTACCCTATCCTTCGTGTGTGTCTCAAGAATCTCAGGTGCCAGTTGTACTGTATCTTGAGACTGCAATCTAAATCACTGTTTTCCTCTTCATGTTGCTCATCAAGATGTTATAAGACATTATTTCTAACTGCATCAATGCACTTCCTTTTGTTCACACGGGATGTGGTACATATCTCAGCTTACAGGATGTGTGTGGGTGTGTGTGTTCAAAGTAATTTTTTATTTTTTTGTAATATCAATATAGTACTATACATATTATGGGTGTTATTATTTTGAATACACATTTTTGTCCTTAGGAAGCATGGCATGCCTGAAAATTAACAGACAATGCACTTTACCCTCATTATAAATGTCTATAAGTATAAGTCTATAAGTCTGGTGGTGGTTTGAGGAGATTCCCCCGCTTTCATGTAAAGCGCTTTGAGTACCCAGAAAAGCGCTATATAAATGTAACTAATTATTATTATTATTATTATTATAAGTATCATTTTATTAGCTCAGAAAATGCAAATATCATGATTATATTTCTAACCTTATGAAAACTGGATCACACCTTCACACCAAAGAAAGCTTGTGAAACTCTTCACTAAAATGTTATTTAAATGTTAAATATAATATCAATGTGCTATTCATCTAGTGGAAATACAATTAGAGATCAAGAATTCAAAATTTTTGTTTTGATATTAAGAATTTGTTTTTTGTGAGTGATGTCATTAAAGGTGGGGTAAGCGATTTTTCAAAAACGCTTTAGAAAACTGATTCGGGCCGAGTAGCAAAACAAACTTGTAGCCAATCAGCAGTAAGTGGCGTGTCTACTCATGATGTAGAGGAGGGAGCGTTCTATGCACAGGACGGACATTAGCCGAGCCGAGCGACAGAAAGATAGAGATGGCGGATAAAAAAACAAAAGAGGAAAATGTCTGCGGAACAAAAGAAGGCTTAAGGCAAGAAGTAGGACCCGTGTAAATATCGGATCAGCTTTCCAGCGCTGGAGAGAACTCAAGGAGCGGAAGGCCTGCGATCGGACGCTGAGGTTGCTTTGTTTCTTCTCGATAGGTGAGTAACACCATGTCTGCGCCTCAACAGCTAAAGTCTGTCTAGTATACTGGACGCGACAAAGTGACTGTTGAAAATCATTTAAAATTTGTGTCAATACGTCATAAATAGAAAGCAGCAGCAGTTTTCTGTCGGTGATTTGTCGTGTCGCGGCGCGCCTATGTGTGGGGCGGAGCTATCAAAATAGGGGCGAGACCCTTTTGGGGTAGGGGCGTGTTTGTTTTGGTGATTTCAAATGTCAACATTGGCTACCAGAAATCACTTACCCCACCTTTAATGATGATAAGAATTCACAATTCCGTTTGGTGCCACTGGAAGGATAGTAATTACACACAGTCCCTCAGTTTAAATTAAAATAAAAAGTTTAAAAGATCATTTTTAAGAATTATAAGAATAATCTGACTTTAAAAGACTTTCCATTCAGGCATGTACCGCGACAATCTAATTTGTTTAAAAGGTGATTTAAGATTAATGTTGTTTTGAAGATATTGTGAATCCTACTGTTATGAATCTGGCCCCTGTGGTTCTGACTCCTCAGTACACTCACCATGAGATAAGACTGATCTCATCAGCCCTCAAACACTGTCAGACACTTGTGTGGTTAAAAAATAGCAGATGAAGTTTGTGTCCTTTTCTCCACACAGCAAGTGACTGTCCTATCTATCAGTGTTTCAGTACTATTCTGATTCCGCTATAAGCTCCTGATGGTTAAATCGCTTTCTGCCTTTTCTCTGCATCCTCCTACTCCTCCTTGTCTCAGTTCCTCCTCAATCTTATCCTTCTGCTTCTGCTACTTCTCTTTCTCATCATCCTCCTCATTTATTCTCTCACTTCCCATCTACCGCATAATTCTTTTATGAATTATCACCTTTCATGAATTATGACATATGAATTATGTAACTAAAATTAAATAACTGTAATTACAGTTCTGTAATTACTGTATTTATGTTCAACTGTTAGTGTTATCTGTATGCACCAAGGGTCTGAGAGTAACGCAATTTCAATTCTCTGTGTGTATGTGCTGTACATGTGGAAGAATTGACAATAAAGCAAACTTGACTTGATTACAGATTTAGGTTAAATAAAGATGTCAGTCTATCCATCTATCTATCTATCTATCTATCTATCTATCTATCTATCTATCTTATCTATCTACACTTACACCACATAGCCTATTCTAAGATTAATTTGACAGAAGAAAAAATATTGGAGCATGTAAAACAGATGAATAGTATTTAAATTTTTGTTTTGAGAGGTGATGGTGAATGAGATTGACAGTAAGCAAAAACGTGCTTAGCTAAATTAACTCTAACCTGCCGATTTTAAGAAAAGTGAATTCCCTGTGCAGTTTGTGCATTTGTACATACTGTAAGTTTTGTACATAAGAATTTCATTATTGTAAGACTTCATACGTCTAAAAAAGGCAAAAGCAAGATAAATGTTATGTGCGGTCATGGTTTATTTTGAATGAAATTACATCTTATTTATGTAACACTGAAAAGGAAGAAATAACCTATTTGGATTAAGCACCGTAACTAATTGCATTTGATTATTTGATATTGAGGAAAGGAACCTTATTGGATCAGGCAAATAATGCCACTAATGAAAACCTGTCCATGCATGCAGTGATACCACAGTATTTCATCATTTCCTCCAGTCAGCTAAAGGTTGATGGATCTTATCTTATCTTACAACAATATAAAAACCCTAGCCTAACCCTAACCATATACATTCACACTGATTAAACATTAACAATATTATAAGCATTTTATCTCAAGAGCCAATATATGAAGTACACAGTGGCAAGATAAATTAATACACACATTGTTTTCACAAAACTAATGTCTAATGTGTAGGCAGTTAAGCTTACATGACCTATGAATAAATATTCCAAAACTCAGTCGTCAATATAAGACAGTGGTGTGGGAAAGGTCACACCTGAAGGGGGAAGGAGGTATTTATACAAAGTATACAATGATTATTAAAGGGGTCCTATTATGCTTTTTCACTTTTTCAAATGTAGTTCCCTTTCGAAGGGGAACTCCACGCTGCCTCCTCTAGAGGGCGCTAGGGGAACGTCTTCAACGTGACCGGTGTCTGAAGCATGAATGAAAAAACGACAATGAACTTGACATTGGCAGGCGGCAGCCTATGATGTAAACAATAAAGTGACTGTGGGTATAAAAGAACACCTGCGGAATACGTCATCCACTTCTTTGTCTTCAAGCCCTGTGTATGGAAGCACATGCGTCTGCCTCGCGAGAGAGAAGGATGCGCTCACTGTTTGCATTCGCGGGACTACTAGAGGCAGAGGTCTGTACTCGAGCTTTGTCAGCGTTTGCACGAGCGCGTTCGCCTCTCGAGGGAGTTGAACAAGCTTAATGCGATGCATTCGCTCTGCGAGATGTGATCGCGTTGAGAATGCCTTGTATGCTTGATTCTCTTTGAGCCTCACTAACTGCGTCTAGCGTTGAGTGTGGTCAGGTCTCCTCTCATTTTAGAGAGTCGTTATGCTGAGACCTCCTCTTTTTAGAGCTTCTTTACACTGTAAAAAAAATCACACTGTAAAATTTTAAGGCAACCAGCTTCAGCAGATCAACTTAAAGGTCAATTAGTTGTACAAACTTTTGTGCATGTTTAATCAACGTAATATATTAAGTTAAGCAAACTTTTAGTTAAAATTCCAATTTTGTGTTTAGTTGACTAGAAATATGGAGTTTTTATAATTTAGAAATTTAAGTTTACAAAACTTGAGTTGAAGTCGCAGTAAAAAAATCAGAAGTTGAGCAAACTTAACATTTTAAGGCAACCAGCTTCAGCTGATTTTTGAGTTCTCAACTTTTGATTTTGTACAGTGCAGCTTCAGGACTTAAGATTTTACTACACCCACAGCTCCTGGCGGGGGCGTGCCCTCCGCCTGTGAGAGGAGATCTCTCCTGACGGGAATCTCCCATAGAGCACCATCGAGGAGAGAAATCAGGCCTTAGACCCAACTCGGCCCGGCCGGAGCGGGGATACTAACAACAGACGGGCCCTGTCCCGGCGCACTCTCTCCAGAACTCCCGGGAGCAGAAAAATCGGAGGAAAGGCGTACAGACGAAGCCTCGGCCACGTCTGTACCATGGCATCCAGCCCCAGTGGAGCTGGATGAGTCAGAGAGAACCAGAGGGGACAGTGTGATATCATATGAGTCGCAACACGTCCACCTGAGCCTGGCCAAACACTCTCCATATCTGCTTCACCACCTCGGGGTGAAGCATCCATTCCCCGGGCCTCAGCGCCTGCCTCGACAGGATGTCTGCTTCCTTATTGAGATGCCCAGGAATGTGAACTGCTCTCAG
>NW_015507451.1:41524-59706 GCF_001515645.1 Sinocyclocheilus grahami | reverse complement strand
CCTGTAGAAACATACTCTCCTCTATACGCACTAGACACTTTTCACACACACTGCTTTGTGTACATAAATCCCACAAAAGACTCCGTAATAGGTGCGTTTACATGCTCATGCACTACAAATCATCTGCACTGTTCCCCAGCCAGCTGCTGACTACGATGTTTCTCTTTGCACATGTACAGTATTATGTGAAGCATCCGTATAGTCTGTATTCTTTATTTTATTTATTTTTTTACTTATGTATAGGTAAACATTTATATATATAATATATTTATAATCAAAATCAGTCAGTAGGTTAGTTGTGTATAGGCTTTTACTGCTTTACTGTATAGTTTTTTTTTACTGTTTTACTTCACTGTTGTATGCCTGTATTTATGTAACACTGTGGTCCTGTGAGGCACGACATTTCGTTCCACTGTATGTCCTCACATGCAGCAGAATGACAATAAAGCTCAACTTGACTTGACTTGACTTGACTTGAAGACGAAGCAGAAGTTGAACGGACCAACTTGGAGCCACCTAACGTTAAGCAGTTGTACAGAAGCACATATTGTGAACAAATACCATTCAAATCTTATTGTAAATTATTATCACAGCCTGCATAGAACAGTACCTGCCAGGGCGATTGCACTGTCGGAAAAAAACTGGCGCCGTCTGACCCGAGGCAACTCGAAGACAAAGCAGGAAAATTGAACTAACTTGCCGCCACCTACACCGTTGTACAGAAGCGCATATTGTGAACAAATTTCGTTCGAATCATATCGTAACCTGATATCGTTACACATAAAAAAAAACCTTACCCTGTGATCACGGACGGACTAAACGGGCACCGCCTGAGCCAACTCGAAGTCCACGTCTGTATACAGAACCACATATTTTGAAAAAAAACATTTATCGTAATTTATTATACAAAGAATAGCGCCTACCGGAGCAATTATGTTAACGTTAAGATACACTGTCGGAAAAAACAGGCGCTGTCTGACCTGAGGCAACTCGCGGAAAATTGAACTCACTTGAAGCCACCTAACGATACGTTGTAAAGAAGTGCATATTGTGAACAAATTTCATTCAAATCATATCTTAAATTGATACACAACCACCACGTACCGGAGTGATAACAATGACGGACTAACGTTGAACGGGCACCGCCTGAGGCAACTCTAAAACTAAAGGAAATACGTTGTACAAAAGCACATATTTTGAACAAACATAATTCAAGTCTTATGGTAAATATTGTATATAGAACAGCACCTACCGGAGCGATTACACTGTCGGTCAGAAAAAAAATTGCCCTCATAAAACCAGGCGGGAAAATTGACTAACTTGCCGCCAGCTATGTTGTACAGAAGCGCATATTGTGAACAAATTTCATTTAAATCATATCGTGAATTGATATACATAGAACAACACTTACGGAGCGATCACAATGACGGAATAAACGGGCGCCGCTTGAGGCAACTCGAAAATGAAGTGGGAGAAATGAAAATGGCGTTGTATATAAAAAAAAGTGATCGAACTGCGCATGCTCATCAGCCTTTGTGGGCAATACTTATAACAAACTTAAAGCTGTTAGTTGTTCCAACTTTAAATATTAATTTGGTCAAACAAATTGGTCAAAATTTCTATTTTACTTACTTTTATGTGTTATCTCAACTTTTTTAATGTTAAATTGTTGAATAAACTTCAAAAACTGAGTTTGTAATACAAAATGTAAGTTGGATTTTTTACAGTGTATTAGGGCAGAGCGTTGTTAGGCTTCCTCTCATTTAGGGGAGTCATTCTGCTGAAGCCTCCACTCTCCAGATCTCCGCTTAGGCAGTAATATGAGTTTGTAGGCTCTTTCTTTTTAAGCCTCACTAACTGCCTCTGGCGTTGAGTGTAATCAGGTCTACTCTCGTTTTAGAGCGTCGTTATGCTGAGACCTCCACTCTTAAGAGCCCCCTACCAGGGTTGAGTGTTGTTAGGCTTCCTCTCGGTTAAGAGAGTCATTCTGCTGAAGCCTCCACTCTCCAGAGCTCCGCTTAGGCAGTACTATTAGTTTGTAAATTATTTTGTGAGCCTCGCTAGCTGTCTCTAGCGTGTAGTGTAGTCAGGTCTCCTCTTGTTTAGAGAGTCGTCATGCTGAGATCTCCACTCTTAGGAGTTTCTCTACTAGGGCTGAGTGTTGTTAGGCTTCCTCTCGGTTAAGAGAGTCATTCTGCTGAAGCCTCCACTCTCCAGAGCTCCGCTTAGGCAGTACTATTAGTTTGTAAATTATTTTGTGAGCCTCGCTAGCTGTCTCTAGCGTGTAGTGTAGTCAGGTCTCCTCTTGTTTAGAGAGTCGTCATGCTGAGATCTCCACTCTTAGGAGTTTCTCTACTAGGGCTGAGTGTTGTTAGGCTTCCTCTCATTTAAGTGAGTCATCTTGCTGAAACCTCTGCTCTTCAGAGCTCCGTCTTTGGCAGTAATATGAGTTTGTAGGCTCTTTCTTTTGAGCCTCACTAACTGCCTCTGGCGTTGAGTGTAGCTAGGTCTCCACTCACTTTAGGGAGTCGTTATGCTGAGACCTCCACTCTTAAGAGCTCCCCTACCAGGATTGAGTGTTGTTAGGTTTCCTCTCGTTTAAGAGAGTCATCCTGCTGAAGTCTCCGCTCCCCAAAGCTCCTCTTAGGCAGTACTATTAGTATGTAGGTTATTTTGTGAGCCTCGCTAACTGTCTCTAGCGTGGAGTGTAGTCAGGTCTCCTCTCGTTCTAGAGAGTCGTCATGCTGAGGCCTCCACTCTTAAGAGTTTCTCTAATAGGGCTGAGTGTTGTTAGGCTTCCTCTCGTTTAAGAGAATCATCCTACTGAAGCCTCCACTCCCCAGAGCTCCACTTAGGCAGTAATATGAGTTTTAGGCTCTTTCTTTTGAGCCTCACTAACTGCCTCTGGCGCTGAGTGTAGCTAGGTCTCCTCTCGGTTTAGAGAATCGTTATGCTGAGACCCCCACTCTTAAGAGCTCCTAAACTAGATTGAGTGTTATTAGGTTTCCTCTCGTTTAAGAGAGTCATTCTGCTGAAGCCTCTGCCCTCCAGAGCTCTGATTAGACAGTACTATTGGTATGTAGTAGGGCTGTGTATCACCAGCAAAGTCACGATACGATACATATCACGATACAGAGGCCACGATATGATACATATCACGATACATGACTGCACTGAATTTCACCTCAGCAGAATTTAGAAAAACAGCTGTTTATTAAACTGCTTACTATAGTGCCATTTCTAACTATTGGCAGAGCAGGCAGCTGACCTCTGCAATATGAAGGGCCTACATAACTGTACCACAGTACAATATAGGTAATGGCATATGTTTCATGTTTACATTGTGCACTCCCCACCAGGTACACTATTCTGATTGTTTGCATCTTTTTTTTAAGCCCATAAATAATAATGTACTTGTTCTAATAAATTTATATTGTAATGTACACATTCTGATATATTTTTAAAAAATCATTTTCATTGCTGGTAGGTTATCATTGCACAAATTAACACACTCTCTACAATAAAAAAAAAATTAGAAGAGTTCTAAACTAACGCACTGTCTTCACTGTATCTAATGCACACACACTCGAGGCTGATTTATACTCGACGCGTCTGCAAGTTCGCTTAGGTGCGCTCGGCAAATATGACGTCTTTGCGGTGTTGGCGGAAATTCGCTTTGAGTGCGTGCGACGTCGTTTCTTGTGGCGGTGTACATCTCTCTGTGTCGTAAATGAACAGTTGATGAATTACACTTTTCTGAGAATAGAATATTGAAGTGGAGATTGCTAAACTGCAAGCTAACCGCTGTTTTCAGAAAGCAAGCGCGTTTATCCACAGTAGAGAGAGAGCGCGTGGGCACATGGTTGCCAGGTTGACAAAGATAAGTAGAACATTTAGCAGATATTTTCGTATTGCGCAAGTGTAAAGCTCTGTTTTGGGGATTACGTCTCTTAATATCAGGCAACCCAGTTGTGTTCCTCTGCGGCCAGTTTAAACCTTGTAGCCTATATATATGCTCTACTCATTCTTTTTTAGAAACCTCGCACTTTTCTACTCAATTTTAAACGTTGTAAAATTGTAAACAAATTAAGCGTGGTCCACTGCTGCACATGTGCCACAATATCGATACAGGGCCAGCTGTATCGATGCTCGTATCGTCAAATCTCTGTGACGATACATCGTCGTATCGATATTTTGAACACAGCACTAGTATGTAGGCTCCTTTTTGTGAGCCTCGCTAACTGTCTCTAGCGTTGAGTGTAGTCAGGTCTCCTCTTGTTCTAGAGAGTCGTCATGCTGAGACCTCCACTCTAGAGTTCCAGACTCTGGTGGGTGAGCTAGTCTATGATGTTTGGCGAGCTTGAGCCTGCCAGTAAAGCCTAGCGTTTCGCTGGCAGGGTTGTTGTTCCTTGAGTCTTGACCTGGGGAACCCAGTTACCTGGGCACTCATCCCTCAGCATGGCGGCATTGGAATTTCTTTCCCCTAGCGCCCTCTAGAGGACGCTGCGTGGAGTTCCCTTTCGAAAGGGAACGTCTCAGGTTACGCATGCAACCATGGTTCCCTGAGAATAGGGAACGAGATGCTGCGTCTCTGTGCCATGCTTCGGGCATTCCTGGCGGCGTCTCCTTCAGACAAAGAAGTGGATGACGTATTCCGCAGGTGTTCTTTTATATCCACAGTCTCATTATTGTTTACGTCATAGGCTGCTGCCTGCCAATGTCAAGTTCATTGTCATTTTTTCATTCATGCTAGCGCCCTCTAGAGGATGCAGCATCTCGTTCCCTATTCTCAGGGAATCATGGTTACATGCGTAACCTGAGACGTTAGTCTGTAATGTTGCTGTTTGTGCATAAAAAAGATCTGCAAAGTTACAAAGCTCAAAGTCCACTTCAAAAGAAGATATTTTATTTAACAGAAATCACTTTTCAAAAACCACAACGAACGACTCGTTTGGACTACAACGCATATTTTCTGGGATTTGTGATATCAGAAATACCGATGAATGTGACGAAGACCTGAATGAGCTGGACTAGAGAAGGCAATGAGTGTTATCACTATGTCAGAGACATGCTAGCTTTCCCAAGGCAGACGAACTTAGAGTGGTTACAATCATCCGGGTTTAAATCACTCTCAAATTGATTTGCTTTTGACGCAATATTTACACTGAAGCTTGCAGCAGGCGGCTATGGTAAGGGGCATGACATTTCCTGACCAGACGCCGAGTGCTGCCAATCACAACACACACTGGCCCAGCTAACCAATCACAGCACATTCCGTATTTCATTCCGCCTTCATTTGATACAGGAACTATTCGAGCTGTTCATGCCAGACTGGGAAGAGAGGTGTTGTAATGTAAAATATGTGAAAAATAATGTGTTTTTTGAACAACCTAGGATGAGAGCCTGTTCTAGTACACCCCCAAAACAAAATAAAGACTTTGTAAAAAAGCATAATAGAACCCCTTTAAACAAATGAATGTAGGTTTCTTAACATAGAAGTATGCTTTGACTAAACCTATAGTCATGGAGAAGATCAGCCTATAGAAAGTGAGAAGACATTACATAATATTTATCACTCACCTCCATAATCTCTTGGTCTCTTCCGACCGATTCGATCAGTTGTGGACCACAAATCATTTTTTATTTCAGTATCACAGTCTTCCCTTGTTAGACTTTGTTTTGATGCAGCATCTGAAAGAGGTATCCCAATTCTAGAATTCACTGGAAATTTGTTGGATGATTCAAAGCTGCTCTTTTACAATCTAAAGAAGGTATTTGACATTTGTAAACATCACAAAGTTCACCAAGTGAATGAATACATACAAAACATGCAGTTGTGTGTTTACCTGTGATCACATCTGTAAAAATAAGCTTAGCGAAGGGCCTTTTATCTCATCTCCCCTGCCAGTTAAAATTAGCCAGATCATCTGACAGGACTTCCTGCATAATATTCTTAATCACATCATTTGCCCAAAACCTCTAATCCTTGACAGATATTTTACCTGTAAAAACAAAAACTATTTTATAAACGTTTATAACTGTTAAGTGTTATTCATTGTCATTACATTTCTTGGAATACTTTGAAAGACAAAAATATTGACCACAAAACTTTGTATGTAGTAGAAGAGTAATAATGAAGTGGCATTAATACTATAACAGTTTTTATTGTCCATTTATTTTATTTATTTATTTAGTGGAATAAGCAGGATAATCAGTCATTGCAGAATAAACCCCTTACAGGTTCTGTGAGATTTTATTTTTCTGGTGGTTGAGTGTACATGTACATGATCCCTTTCTTTAAATACTGTGTTGACTCTGAAAGGCAGATTTAGGTTTGTTTCATCGTCTTTAGAAGGAATGCTGGTACTGCTGGGGGCTTCAGAAACGGTATTGTCTTTAAGTGATGTTTTATTAACAAGTTTCGGGAGGAGCGCGCACAGATAATTAACACGGCCAGTTCATCATCAGTAATTACACCATCTATCCAATCAGCTCAAGAGAGAACCTCTATAAATAAACAAAGCAGCCTTACCTCCATTATCTCCCGTCCTTTGCATCCTTAGCACCATGTCAGACATCGAGCTTTTCCCGGACGATAATGAATTCGACACCACGGGTCCTCCGGCGTCTTCAGTCGCCGTCCAGCACACCAGCGCTCCGCAGGACACCATAAGCGAGCCCGCGGCTGCAACTCGGGGCCGCCGGCCCTCCCGCGCCGCCATCGCGCATACCTCCAGGCACCGAGGCACGCCATCACCTGCGCCTTCAAGGCGTCAGCCACCTTCTCCATATAACCTCTGTCCAACTGGTTGGTCTCTGAGCAATTTATCTAAAAACAACATATAGCCTATGGCTCTAAAGACTTCATATAAAACATCAATGTTATGTCATATGTCAGATACTTCAACTCAATTTAAAATCATTGCAATAAATTCTCACAATAACAAAATAATAAGTAACAACAATAATACAATAATAAGTAACAACTCCTCAAATCAACATCAAATGCAAAAATAGATGTAAATGATGCAAGATATAATACAATAAATGCTCTAATAGTATCGCTGTTTGGACAATTTTTTTTTTTAATCCAGTTTGTTTTCAGGTCTGATTTTTTATTTTTATTTTCCATGAAAATCCACTTAATATTAGCTACACATTCAATGGCACTCTCCTCTAAAACAGTGAATATACAGTTATATGACAGTTACATGTAATTACATTGTCTGCAAATGCATTAAACCCATGGAATAGAATGTAGTAATGTTATGGCAAATATGAAAAATTCATTATAGTGTTATATTTGGTCTCCAAATCGTAAGTATCAGTTTAGGGAATAGTGCATCTGACCCCTATCTAAATAGTTCTGTCTTAAATCAGAAGATTTAAGATAAAAGATTCAGGTGCGAAAATATTGTGCGAGAGCAAAAGAAATCCGCGCGCGAGCGGAGAGATTCGCGCTCGCTCATTATATGAATGTGCTTTCGCGCTACAATAATGCGCTCTCGACATTTGTCATTAAAATAACGCCATACTCTTTTGCCTTATCGAAAGTGACTGTAATAAGATAAATAGTTTTGTATTTTTTGAGAACTTAATCAACAGTAATAAATCTCAAATTTAAACAGTTATTACCATACCATATTCTCTGTGAAAGCTAATATTTAATTTATCCCATTGTTTCCCTCCTGTTTCAGCTTTAATTCTGTTCTGAACAGCTTCCATGCACTTCTCTGTTGATCTGAATGGGGGCCAGTAACATTGTTTCTTGTCTGAGCTCAACCAATGTGATGGTGCCACCATCACCTCTTCTGAGTCCTGCAGAGTAACAACTGCATACATGGTCAGTCTAGGTAGAGGGGGGAAAGAAAACAACAAAACAGCATGTTTAGCTCTGAGGCTTAATAAGAGCCAGTTTGAAGGTTTTGGGGACATATCCTAATGACAATGATGAATTAATAATAGTCAGAAGAGGATCTATGACTTCTGGAAGCACCTCTTTTAGGAGCTTAGATGGAATAGGGTCTAACATACATGTTGTTGGTTTAGATGATTTAACAAGTTTATACAATTCTTCCTCTCCTATAGTAGAGAATGAGCTAAATTGTTCCTCAGGCGATCTATAGCAAGCTATCTGGTGCGATACTATAGCTGATGGCTGCATGGTTACAATTTTATCTCTAATAGTATCGACAAGTAAAGTAGTTCATAAAGTCATTACTGCTGTGCTGTTGGGAAATGTCATCACTTGTTGATGCTTTATTTTTCGTAAATTTAGCCACTGTATTGAATAAATACCTGGGGTTATGTTTGTTTTCTTCTAAAAGAGAAGAAAAGTAATCAGATCTAGCAGTTTTTAATGCTTTTCTGTATGATAGGTTACTTTCCCGCCAAGGAATACAAAATACCTCTAGTTTTGTTTTCCTCCAGCTGCGTTCAATTTTTCGGGCTGCTCTCTTTAGGGTGCGAGTGTGCTCGTTATACCACGGTGTCAGACTGTTGAGACTGTTCAGACATGCTGAAAATCAGAATATCATGCTTTTTTAAACTCCCAGCTAATGCAGAGGCAAAGCATTTCAGAGTCAGCGTAATGAGAACTGCATGGGGTTAGCGGGCAGCCCTGATCCAGCAGTTTGTCTCTCTCAATTGAAACATCTGCAGATTCACTATCTACTTCTGGTGCATCTCTGAAAAGGTTTTTCACAATGAGGAAATCCTGATACGGAGTCGGGTTTGACCGTTTTTACTTTTCTATCTCATCCTGAATACGAGACAACCTCATCTCAGTGCAGAATGTTTTGGGACTGATCATGACAGCAGCTGAATTTTTTGGTACACGACCCTTTGACTGTGAATCCAAGTAACCATCCAAAAGTTTTGCCAGAATAGTTGCAATGATGAGGTAATCAACGTTTAAAAAGTGTTGACTATCATCATGTGGACTTTTCACAGTAGTTAAATGCACCTCTGTGGATTCTGTCATAGAGCATCTTTAAGTATGGAATTAGATCTTGAATGTTGTCATTATAGATGTAAACTGGGATGCCTTCTGGTCTTGGTGTGTCTGACACTTGAAGAGATTTTACAGCTGATATAATGTCAACCTCATTGACTGCATGTAATGCCGAGTTCACACTGCACGATATTAGCCCGATTTTTCACTCGCCGACAGGTTTTGTGAAATCGCCGACAAATGACCGACATCAGAGGCAAATCGGTGCTCGTTCACGCGAGTGACAATCCCGCAGTGTGAATTATCAAAGACGCGATCTGAGGGAATCGCCGACACGTCGCCAACGCCCGCGAAATATTTGGCATGCTAAATATCTGGAGCTGTCGGCGATTCACAATCACGCTGTGTGAAATGAGTTCTGACTGAAAAACACATCGGCGATGACCTACAGCCAATGAGAGACCAAGATACTGGGCAGCGGGAAGTTCGGGGAGGAGTTATAGACCAGAATATCAGTATTTTAATAGATATATACTGAAAATAAAATAAACTAAAGAAATAGAAATAGAAGTAAAGTTTGACGAGACCAGGTGGCGTTTCTCCTCATGGTTTTGGAGGAGATGGCGTGTAAGCCAGAGCACTCTCAAAAAGCGCTAAAAAGCGATGACTGAAAAACACGACTAAAAGCGAAAAGCTAAAAGCCGCATGGCTAAAAAGCATATAACTAAAAAGCATGACTAGAAGCGAAAAGCTAAAAGCTAGACACAAAAAGCAAAGTTTTGATGGTGTTCTGAGTATTTAAACAGGGGTGTTTAACACACCCCAAATTGTGTTTTGACCAATTAGATGTCGTGTTTGCTCGGGGTGTTGTATATTTCTCCTCCCCATTCAATAAATCAAATGTTCTCTTATCAGTCACATGGTCCGCGTTTTTCCCGCTCTTGCAGAGTATAGTTTTGGACATGATTTCTATAACAAGAATATGATACATCTGACAAAGAATTGATTGGAAGAAAAGTTTCAAGCAAGAAGATTCAAACACACACATACTAATCATGAATGTGATCCTATAAACTATTCAATAGTTATTCAAAATACATACACAATAAATGATAAAGACCTGATAAGTCACATGTGAGTTACATACATGATATGGAGTTATGCATAGAAATTATTAATTGCTCACAACAAGTCCTTTTAGTGTCATTTAGATGCATATTTACATGGAAAGGTAGTTTCTGTAGCATTCTGTGGATGAGGACATATTCTGTGAAGACCAGAGGTTAAAAGGTCGGTAAGGAATCTGTTTGTTCTTTGTCTCCTAAGTGGGGGAGTCAATCCAAAGAGATTGTGATTGCTATCACTGGTTACCATGTGATGGTCACGCGGTCATCTCTTTGACCATTTAATCTTGATTACTTGCCCTAAAATTGACAATCTCCTTCCTGAGTTGTTATGATCAGTGTGTTCCTTTTGTGTTAATGTTGAAAGCTTTTCTGTGAAAGAGTTGGTTATGCTTGCTTCAGACTGGCTAGGACTAGGGTCTGATTTATGAGCATCCTGTTGTCTTGGGCCTCTGTGGGCTCCTCATGTTTCAACCATGTTTTGACCAAATCTTAGATTGTCTGATTCGGTCTGATACCCTACATATCATACAGAAACAAGCACAAACATTTGCTTGACCAGCCACAACATCAGCATAACAGTTACTGCAAAATTATTTACCTCCAACTCTCTTTGCAGAACACCCAATCCCTGTTCCCTGCATCTCCCTCCTGCATAATCTGTTTTTCTTTTTCTCCTTGTAGCTGGAAATCAGCTCACAGACAATTTGCAGGCTATATATATATATATTTTAAATAATTACAGTCTTGCTCGCGAGAACTCCGGTCTGACGCACGCGGGTTCTCACGTTATTTCCTTATCACTTCTCGAGTGTGTTTTGTTGTGAAACGTAGTTTGCGGACCAGACAGAGCTGTCGGCGATTCTTCCTATTGTGAAGTCATGCAGTGTGAACCCCCCTGTCGCTGATCCATCGTGCAATGTGAACACAGCAGCAACTGAACGCTACCCCAGAAAGTCACGCAGTGTGCAAACAACGGCGATCCGACGAGTTTGAAAATCGTGCCGTGTGAACTCGGCATAAGCGTTCTTCACCCACTGATGAACCCATTTCATTTGTAAAAAGATGCTTTTTTAGATTCAGCTGTTGGAAGATTACTTGTATCTGGAGATCTTTCTGAAAAGGCATTGTGGGGATGTTGTTGATCTCTAAAGACACAGGCTGATGGTCAGGCCTCTATGAGTTTCTAATATCACAACTTCTGACATGCCAAATACATTCTTCTGGAACAAAGAAGTAATCCAGCCTGGACACAGGAAAGTCTTTTATGTAGCCTGTGGTCATTGACTGCAGGTATCTTGAAAGATTATCAAGGGTTTTTGTGTCTGTTTCATGGTTATAAACACTCACCAGAGTGTACAGCTGACTTCCCAGTTTATATTTCAACACAACATAAGTTCCACAAGTATCTTTTTCATCACTTCTGTGTTCATAATCTGGTCTTTTCCGCACTAGTATGTTTGTACCTTGCAGGAGGAGGTGTACTTTGTGTAGAAAATATGCCACTCATCTTTATAGTTATCTATATGTTCGTCTTCTGTTCCGATGTGTGTCTCCTGTAAGAAAGCAATTTTGTAGTTCTTGAAATTTCTGGTCTCTGTTTTGTTTAAGTACATTAACATTCCAGGTGATGAAGTTTACGGTCAGTGTAGCCATTGACAGATCTGCTCTCACAGACCAAAGATCCTCAACTTAGTAAGTTCTGTCAAAACAAAGAATGATGGAGGGTATGAACTTTTTGTTTTGCGTTCATTCAATTGCAAGTCAATTACTGAGACTTCCATGGTATACTGAGAGTAATAAAAATTGACAGACATTTTAATCCAAAAATTAATAAATTGCATTGAAGGTTTACATTTAGTTTACATTTTATCAGTTTATGCCTTCATTTAGTGTAGTGTGTTTCCAATAGCGAAAGAAAAAAAAATTCAAGATAATGTTGAACTGATACCTATCCAAAATAGGAACATTGAGACATTGATTACAGACAGAAAGATGTCAAATTTGCCATCAGTATTATAAGACAGTCATGCAGCAGTATTAGGCTAACTTCCCTTTCATGGGAACTTCGAACTGCGTCCTCTAGGGGTCGCTATGGGGAACGCCTCGTCGTGACCCGTGTCTGAAGCATACATTGAAAAAACACTAACAACACGTTGGCCGGCAACAGCCATAACGTCACTACCGGTGCGACTATAGTATAAATAGGTGCCGGGAGAACACATCATCCTCTTCTTCGTCTTCATTAACTGTTTTGTTTGAAGCGTGCATTTCTGTGGTAAGAGCAATCTCTATTCATATCATTATGGCGAGCACTAGCAAAGCGTTTAGAGGATGTGTGCATCCGTGTTGTCGTTGTTTAACATCTGATGACACACACGATCTATGCGTTATTTGTTTGGGCGAAGAGCACGCACGCGATGTCTCCGAGGGGACAATCGGTATGCACTGCGAGTGTTTTTCCAATGAAAACGCTCTGCTCTCGTTTGTCTCTCTTTTCAAGGAAAGAGGGGCAGCCATCTGCTCCCCGCGATTCAGGACCCGCCGGTGCTGAGGCACGGAGGAGAATGAGCTCGTGGGGATCGCAGGTGAATATGGCCGATGAGTTCGAAGAGGGGTTTTCCCTCACGCGATCGTCGGCTGTGGACGAGAGTGAGCTGCTGGAGGATGATGTTATTTCATTAACATCGTCTGATCCAGGGGTTCGTCTGGTTCTATGGGCCAGTGCTCTGCTGGGTTCGGCTCAGCAAAAGCAGGAAATGTCTGAGGAGGGCAAAGAAGCTGAGGCTGAGCCTTCCCAATCCTCCATCCCTGCGTATGATGAGCTTTTGAAAGTTATGGATCGCACCATGGCGAGGCTTTACTTGCCGTGAAGCAGGCGAAGAAAGTGACGTCGCGAGGTCATCTCGATGAACGTTATTTTTCGGGCCATAAACCTCCAGCTCAGGTGAGCCTTCCTTTCTTCCTGTTTTTCATACAGAGATTGAGAAGGAATGGAAGAGGCCATTTTTCCTCACACATCCATCGATTTCAGCATATGAGTTATGCCAACATCGAGGCGAAGCGTGAAAGCGGTTATGAGAAGATGCCCCTATAGAGAGACGCTGGCCAGCCATCTCTCTATGGGTGAGACACCCTCTCTTAAGGCTCCCTTCTTAACATCTCGCTCGAATGCCAGGGCATACGCAGCAGCAGCAGGTTGGGCTGTCGCCCGCGGGTAGGGGTAGGAAGAATCGCGGGGCAAAGGAAGGTAGGTAAAAGACCTAAGGGATGTGATCCAGACAGGGCGTCAGCGCTTTTGTCCGGATCAGAGTGATACCTCAGTATCTACTCATTTCCTTCGGGGGTCTTACATCTGCCCTTATCTCCCCCTTCCTAATTCCCCTGTAACCACCATCTCTCCACCTGACCGAGGTTAGATGGGAATTTCCTGCATTACAGTCTCCTATGCTGGACCTATGATGTTTGGTTGGTTCTATGGCTTCATAGTGACCACCTTACTGATGGTCCGGACCAGAGGCTTCTTTGGACGGGGCTCCGACGCGGGAACCATGGTGGGTGAGTATGATCCATTTCTAAATATATATGTGTGTGTATGTGTATTTAATGCGCTGGTGGTTGTGTGTATAATCCTTCTGCTGGCTTTCTTTGCAGTGTTCCCGGGACCTGTGTGTTTCTGTCCATTTTCTAGGGTAGGTCCTTGATGAGCACCCCTTCTGCTGGGTTCAGAAACCGGGTGCTCGTCTTGCAGTGTTTATTTCACTTGTCGATTATGTCTTAGATGGTACGATAAACCGGGTTTCAGCTTCATACTTCCTGGATTATGCAGCCAGGTCACAGGCTTCTGCGGGAGCCTTCTTGATCATTAGGCCCCTGGCATGGCACTGCAAAGATTTTCTGGACGTCCGGATCCACATAATCCACATAAGTGGTAAGTGTGCACGTTATGCTTTGCGCACTTTCTAAAATCCACATAGGTGGTAAGTGTGCACGTTATGCTTTGCCTACTTTCTAAAATCCACATAAGTGGTAAGTGTGCACGTTATGCTTTGCCCACTTTTCTGAAACCCTGTATGGTAAGGGTTACGCGTTATTTGCCTCGTTCCCTTTCTTAGAGTTGGTTTAGACTCCGGTACCTTGGGCTCCACTCGACTAGTGTGTCTCTGTCGACACACTCTGGAAGCATCGCTCCACTCACCATTGAGGGTTATTGTGAGCATGGTGCTTTCTTTCGAGCATTTAATTCTCTCTGAGGAGTTGGATTTTTCGCTCCATGGGCTGTTCTCGTGGTAGTGCTGAGCAGTGCTCCCCTTTTATCAAAGGGTTACCTATTAGCACCGATTAAAAAAGGAGCGCTAATCCATATAAGATGTAGAACTTTGTTTTTCGGTCACACACGTTGCAAAGTTTCGGGAATGACATCCACATACAGTATTTATGCTGGATTCGCTCTCGAAGTAGTAGTGATTGACATAGTAATAACCATAGCAATAGATGGGACAAGATATGTGAAAATGTGCATTAAGACTAGAACACCCTCACTAATGTCAAAAGTACCTTCAGTGATTATTTCTGGTTGGTAAGCTTTTATTGTATAGCCTACAAAAACAACAAAATACAAATGCACTAAATAAAATAATTTAGTAAATGCATATTTACAATTTAAGCACTTAACTAAAATAAGTATTAAATAATTAAATAAATAACTATAGAAGGCTGACTATAACCAGTTTGCTTCCATTTAGTAAGAAAAGCCTTGGCTACTCTTCACCTGAATTAGAAAAAAATAGCTCTTCTGGTCTTCAGTGATGTGAGGACAACGTTTGAGCGTGTACATGCAATATCTGAGCGAGAGCAGAGCCAATTCATAAAATAAAAAAACAATGTATAGTTAAAAGCACACGTCCAGTTTTGTATGAGTGAAGGAAATCCGCTTGCGGATTCTTGCGGTGAGATTCTTGCTCACACATTACATGGATTGCGTAACATTATGCGCTCTCGACATTTGTCATTAAGATCACGTTATAGAAACTGCTTAAAATTAAGTATAAAGAAGAGAAGAAAGCGGCCCTAGGCAGCTGCCTCCACAGGATCTTTGAAATTTACTAAAGACAAGCCTATCGCAAGATATCTGGTCACCTGGGCACCTGGGGTGGCCAGCCAGATTTCAGGGGGGGCCGGTGCCACCACGTAGACACGCCCCTGCTCATGTGATCAGCTATTGGTTGTCTAGTTTATGTGTCTTGTTCTCATTGGTTCCTTTGTTGTATGTGTGTCAGGATTATGGACTATTCTGTGAGTGTTTTTGCCCCTGTGACCCAGTTTCTTCCTCATGTTGATTTTTAATTTGATCCCAGGTGTGTCTTGTTCCTCCCTTATTATCCTGAGTTTAAAAGCCCTAGTCCAGGGGTGTCCAAACTCGGTCCTGGAGGGCCGGTGTCCTGCAGAGTTTAGCTCCAACTTGCCTCAACACACCTGCCTTTAAGTTTCTAGTATGCCTAGTAAGAGCTTGTATAGCTGGTTCAGGTGTGTTTAATTGGGGTTGGAGCTAAACTCTTCAGGACACCGGCCCTCCAGGACAGAGTTTGGGCACCCCTGCCCTAGTCCTTTCAGTTAGTCCCTAGTCACTTGTTTCCTGTCTCTACTGTGGATTATTAAAGACTTTGTTATTCAATAACTCCTCGTTTCCTCGCTCCTTGTTTGCTCCCCGAGTGAATTGTGAAAGAAGACCCGACCAAAACGGTTACCTCCGTGTTTTCCCCTCTGTTTGTTTTCCGTGTTTTTTCTCTCAGTGTTTTTGTTTCTGCTGTGTGCCCCTATGGATTCATCCAAATTCATCCTCCTCCTGCTGGAGCAGGGGGGAAATTCGCTTGAGGGTCATACCAGACTGTTTCAGGCTGTGGCCCATCTCACCACCTATCCGGACGACGCGCTCTGCAAGTTCTATGATGCCAGCCTCAACACCGCGTGCAGATGATGGCCGACGAGCCATCGCTAGAGAGAGCGACAGAGCTGAGGATCGTCGCAGAGCCAGAGGCCATGATGTCAGTCAAGGTGTGTAAGCTGACAACAACGCCTGCCACGAGGGAGAAAGCCACGGAGAGTGTGAGCGCGGAGAGGAGCTCCGCCCCCTGCACCGCGGCTGAGGGTGAGCAGAGAATGGCGCGGCAAAAATGCCAAAACGAGGAGGGGGATCTAATAGACTGGAAAACTGATATGGAGATTGAACTGCCCCCTCTCCCCTGGTCCCGTCCAGCCCTCCTTCATCCTTGGTTCCCTCGTCCAGCCCTGAGGGGGCTTACGATTCTCCAGTGCCTGCTCCTAGAAAGCGCCCTCCTGTGGCAGCTCTTCGAAAATGCCCTCCCACCCGCTTCAGCCTCCTCCACTGCTGGGTACAAGAGGGATTAAAAAGCAAGAGTTAATGTAAAATATTGTTGGATAAGACAGGAATATTAATTTCAGGCACACTTTATATTAAAGTCCAATTCTAGCTATTAACAATAACATTAACTACGACTTTTGCCTCAATACTAATACAATACAATAATAAACTCCTAATTTGCTACTTATTAATAGTTAGTAAGGTAGTTGTTAAGTTTAGGTATTGGGTAGGACTAGGGATGTACAATATGATCATGCAGAATATGTGCTTTGTAAGTACTAATAAACACCTATAGAAAGTTTGAACTATTAATCTAAAATGAGACGAAAATACATTTTGACAAGCTAAGTTTAAGAATTTGTTAACTTTAAGCAACATAGTCGTTTGAAAGAAAAGTTACCTTTTTTCCTCTCAGCTGTCAAGTGTCAGAGTAAAATTTCTGACCTTAAATCTGATTCCTCTTTGGGCGTGGACTTCTTGATGTGTTAAGCAAATGGAAAGAGAACATGTCGCCATTTGCTGTGTTTATTTGACTTTAGGTAGTATATAATTGTAAGATCAGTAGCTTACATAGATGTGTGCAGTATGTATTAATTTGCTATTTTAATTCCATAATATCTAATACAAGCTTAATTACAGATTTTTAGACTTTTTAAAACTTATTTTCTAGCCTCACTAACTGTGGCAATTTTTATCAGCATCACTATTTATTATAAAATAGATAGCTTTAATCGTTTGAAAAGCATCAGTATAAAATAAACTAAAAAACACATGAAGCGAAAGTAAATAGACTGTTCTTTATAAATCTGTTAACAAATGGAGATGTTTGAATATTAGACCATCAAAGATCTTCATTATTGCATGAAAGGCTTCAGGATTCTAATAATTAGATGCACTTAATGCTTAATGATTTTTTTCTAAATCATTTTGCCATTTTTTAAATGGTGCAATCATCACAACTGTTTGCAGGAACATCAGAACTCTATTGCATGTTTGCTAAATGTAGTAACTCACCCAAAACCTTTAGTTCATGCTTCAGAACCTAGTTATTGTGGCAGAAAATAAAAACGATGTTTAGATGTTTCTTCAGCTTGAAAACATTTGATGCGTACACATTTCTTGTTTTGACTACATTTTTGTTGACATTGCTTAACAAGAATGTCAGTTTCATCTGTTTTTAAATACAGATTTCAACATAGGCAAAAATTGCTAGGAAAAGTCAGTATAAATAAATAAATAAATAAACATTTTTAATTATACTCCATATGAAAGGAGTGAAATCATTTCCTTATGAAATTAACTCTTCATGAAGCCAATACTCAGGAACTCGCACAAAACAGACGCCATGCAATAAAACAATAAAACTTATCTGGAGAAGAAATCTTCAAAGAGAGCAAACAACACCTCCCTCCTCGCCCATTTACGACCCCCTTCTCCCCCTGCCCACTCTGCCTCTCCCTCTTTTCCCCCAAAAGGTTTCACTCAAGTTCATTAAGAATATGCATATCCCACATATCATGCATCTTGTGAAACTATTGTTTTTCCCATTCATGTTTGGTGTCATTTTAAAGGTCTTTGTGCGATTGGTAAATTGGTTTCAATTTCAAAGTAGTCATTTATATTATGAGAAAGATTTAAAACTTTTGTGTTGTGTTGTGTTGTGTTGAGGAGGGGGTGTGTCCCCCTTTAGGGGTCTGTGAGAATGTTTCCAGCCGGGTGTGAC
>NW_015507451.1:39121-40730 GCF_001515645.1 Sinocyclocheilus grahami | reverse complement strand
GGCCAGGATAGGTCAAACTGAAGGCTTGTGAATGATAGGAGCAGTAGGCACGTCATCGGAGACCTTCTGATTTCTGTCTATCGCCGATGTTAGCAAGTTGTACGGGAAAGGACTAAGTGAATTACACTTTTTGTCATAAGCAAGCAGTAGGCGGCAGGCAAAATAGGTATTAGTCTACCTACACCCTCTGACTAGCATCAGACTGGCGAGTTTGTGATCGTAAGATCCACGTAAGGCCAGTGTGAGACTTAAAAGAGACATTAGGTCCCCAGTGAATGAATAATTGAAAGTATAGTGAGTCTGGAATAATCAAATATCTAAATTAATATACAATCAATATTTGTGATCATTAAGTTTAGGCAATATTTCTAATTAAGAACTGATCACTTGAAATTGGAGTCAGATTGAGCACGGAGCTAGACAAAATTGAAACTAAGTCCTGATAAATTCAGAAGCATGAGTAAAAGACCGAATACGCATTAAACCTTCGACCAGGCCGCTGGATTCCACTTTTTGGGCTGGCGGGTGGATCCTTACACATATATGCTTCCAGACTTGATTGCGAGATTGCAATTCCTATTTCATTACAACGGCGGGCGGGTATTCTTTGTATTTATCTCTTTTGTTGCCAATGCGCTGCAGAGTTTAGCTACAACCATGATCAAACTCCCCTACCTGTGATTTTCTAATAGGGATGCGGTATCGGGCCGATACTGCTCTCCTGTACTCGTATTCGTTAAAATGCCCCGATACCAAACGCCGATACCACACAGCATGTGATATGCGCCATATTCAAACAAAGAAACACCGACAACAGAACAACAGCCAGCAGAAAGGCGTTAAGGATGTCTACTACGAAGTATGTATGCAATGAATATAATGTTAAACATTCAGTATTAACGCCTGTATAGCTGATATGCTCGAGCAAAGCACGCTGAGTGGATTGAGCGCGCGGTGGCGCAGATGCGCGAGCTAGTCGAGTGAATATATCTTTCTCACAGACATCACTGGAAAGTTTGTAGTTCGGTCGGATATGTCAAAAACAAGTAAGTAAAACAATGCACAAGTTACTTAACGGTAGGGAGTGAGGGACAGAGAGAGAGCGAGAGAGAGAGAGAGAGCGCGTGCAATTCTGTTGTGTGATCTTTGACGTTCACTCACTTGGCATATGCATCATTTGGATTAAAACAAAATCGTAAAAATAAGACCATTTATAGGGGCATTCACTTTAAACAATTTATTTTCAACCTTAGGCATACACGACTTTCTGATGAAAGTGAATCTAACAGCCTGTGTGAAATGTGCTAGGCTGTACTATTCTGCACCAGTACAAATACGTGCACGCGTTGCGCGTGTTTTGCTTGCTTGAGTGTTTCTGCATTATATGAGTGGCTTTGGAATATAAATCGCAGCACGTTTCAGATGAAAAAACGCGGCTTCTATTTCTGAAAATATAATAGTTAGGAGATTTATAGCGAGTGGTTCCCTGCATTATTACAGCAAAGCGCGTGATTACAGTACTAAGCCGCTGCTCTAATGCTATTAAATTAAAGATGATGTACTATCGAGCAAAACAATGAACAGTGAAAGTAACAAAAACTTGTAAAAT
>NW_015507451.1:36362-38016 GCF_001515645.1 Sinocyclocheilus grahami | reverse complement strand
ATTGATACAAATTTGGGTCCAAAAATTATTCAGACCGAGTCTGGGGAAAAAACTGAAGTTGAGGTTTGCATGAATCTGGGTGACAGCATGCCCAGGAGACTACAGGCTGTCATTAAGGCTAAGGGTTGGCCGACAAAGTACTCATAGTTGTGTAAATACTGTCATACTAACAGCTGTCTGAATTATTTTGGTTCATTGTAATCTATTACATACCTTTCTATCAAAATTATCTAACATTATCAAGATGAATTTGTTCTGACACAGTGTAACTCTGAGTTCTTGTCATATTTTATTACCATTTTCTAAACTATAGCGAATATAATGTGAGAAATGTTGAAGGTGTCTGAATAAATGTTGGTTTGACTGTATCTATTTGATAAATGAAGTTAACCAACTAACATTATACATACCTTTTTGGTTTCTGTACCCAATATTTAAAAAATGTACAAATGCAATAAAAATATCGGTATCGGTACTCGGTATCGGCAAGTACCAAAAATAAAAGTATCGGTATCGTGCGAGTACTGGAAAAAGTGGCATCCCTATTTTCTAATGATCCTGAAGACATTGATTAGCATGCTCAGGTGTGTTTGATTATGGTTAGAGCTAAACTCTGCAGGAAAGTGGATCTTGTTGGCCAGATTTGAGGATCCCTGGCCTATGTAATGCATAAAACACAAAACAATCATAAAGGAGATGTGTGTAATTTGTGTTCCACTTAACAGAATAGGAAGAATAATACATTTAAACAGATTTCTCCACCTGAAAAGATAGTCCTACCCATCAAACAGATCAGATATTATTACAAAAATGTGCATGGCATGATAACTCTGTTGGACTGAAACTAGCAAAAAACACTTGCGTCGTGCCTGGTGTCGCATTTTGCCGGTTGTATAATAGGGCCATAAGTGTTATTATACCACAAGCAATAGCAATGGAAAACTGCTTTATATAAATGGGTTAAATGATTATTATAAATTACCTTATGATTAAATGGAATAATAACAATTATTAAATGATAAATTATTATAAACAAATTAATGAATTAATGAATGAGCGAAGAATAAACAAATATAAAAGGAAGAATGTAAAACAACACAAATGCATGGTTGCTCTCTAGAAGCAACATACACACAGGTGCCATTTGAGGATCCTTAGATCCTTCAGATAGGTGATATTACTTATTTTCGTCCACCTGATACAATAAAATCTTATTTACAGCATAACATTTTTTGTACTTTATGAGAATAAAGTTGGTTATAATAGAGATTCAACATTTAAATTTGCTGTCATTATAAATAAACACCAGTATCTCTTACTTTCTTTATATTTAATTATTAACAGATCTGTTGCTTTAACACTACTGTTTCAGAAAGACCTTTGCAATTACTTTCCAAACTATACAATAAATTAATCGCCAATTAAAGGTTCTTGAAAATAGGACAGCTATGTTTTTAAATGCAATTTATATGTCTTGCTGTAAGTTACAATAAAAACAACTAATCAATATACAGTTTGTGTAACCCTAAAATAAAACCAAAATTACAGAAATTTGCTAAAAATGAACTAATTAACATCTTTAACCAAACAAACGTATATAAGGAAATATAACACCACAGGAAAAATACATTTGAGTGGGGGAAAAAAGTATATA
>NW_015507451.1:33004-36352 GCF_001515645.1 Sinocyclocheilus grahami | reverse complement strand
ATATAAAATGTGATAAAAAAAAAGTGCTGCTTGCTTGGTGGCCATCAGTCAGACAGTTGCTCTAAAAGACCCTCCAGCTCTTCAATCTCTTTGGAGACATCTAGAAAAGACATAAGATATACTATATAGGCAGTGATTGACATTAATCAGTCATCTTAAACATCTTACAAGATTTTAAAGAAGATGGTGTTGATGCTATTCTCTCTCACCCATCGATTTAGTTTTGCTGGTTTGTGACAGTGAGAGATTCATTGCTCTCTTTAGTTCTGATTCAAGAACATCCTTTATGTGGAGCTGCACAAAGAACAAGAGAAGATTCAGTTTAATCATTGTAATCTTAATCTAAATCTAAATCCATGCGTGTCCTAATGAATGTGAGATCAGTACCTTTAAGTTATCACACTTTTTAAGCACTTCCATTTTTGCTTTGTTAAACATGTTTTGTTTTATCTTATCGACTGTGGTTATTAACAGGTTTTGCATTCTCTTCAAGCATCCTGGTCCTTTGAAAGCGGCAGCTTCTAAAATAAGCAACCGTATTTATTCATTTTCTTATTATCATGGAGACAAATGAGAGCAAGAAAATAAATAAATTCTTGGGTGTACACAAAATAAAAAGTACAATTTACATGAAAATAGTTTGAGATTAATTGTAACTAATTCTATCTTACGTTCATAGCAAGAAACCATTTCATTCACAATGTTTTTTTTGATTGATGAGTAGATGTCCTTCTTCATTTCAACAATGTATCTTTTGAGTGATGTCTTCAGTTTGGTTTCCTGTCAGAAGGGGGGGGGGGATAATAATAATGAACTTTTCTTCAACGGAAGTAAAGACAAACACAGAAGAGCAGGGCTGTATTACGGACAACTGAACTCACCTCTGTCTTGATGAAGTTTTGAATGTAGTGAAATATGGTATATCTGCGGTAAGCAGAGTCACTCTGGAGGATAGTGAATTTATCTATCTGTTCCTGCACTGACTTCCCTGTTTTTTCACTCACACTGAAGCCAAAAGAAAACCAATTATGGTTTATTTTTACAACATGTTACAGATTCTAAATGTAATATGATACAAGAATTACATAAAGGAAATTGTGATGGGGATGGCCAAATTCCCAAACACACAGTTTCCTTTATAAATGTGAACTCAGCAAATTAACCAAATATTCGGACAAGAATGAATTCAGTAGATGAGCAAATAATGTCTAGAGCACAGATGCTCAAGCCAGGGCCTGTGAGCCAGAGTTGGCCCGTGATTACCTATAATATGATTCACAATGCCATACCACAAGAGGAGCGGAAAATAATTGAACATGCCATTGAAGCACATCTTCATTTCTCATATATATATATTGTGACGAGCGTCCCGAAGCTTCATCAGCGTCGCCCTGGAAACAAGCGAGGAGCACCTGGCCATCATCATCACAGGCTGATCGGTCACAGCTGCACCTCATCAGGCGGCGGCTACATAAGCCACGCAAGCCCTGCCATCGAGGAGATTCCTCCATGAGACTGAGCACTAACTCGCCCTCTCATTTTTCCCACAGAAAGCAGCGTGTGACTGACTTTTCCTTGTTTTTTTGTCTCTGAATTCTGTCACAGGCGAGCGCTCCTCCCCCACCATGGACGAAATCCTCCAGCGGCTCACCAAGGTTAGCATCCGCCAGCAACAAATAGTTGAGCACCTCGCCACCCGTCAAGGAGAGACAGAGCAGGAACTCGCGGCACTGCATGCCGCCGCCCGACTCGCGCAGCACTGGCTGCTGGAGGGGGCTCCATCGGCTGGACAGGTGGCGGAGCGCGTGGGGATTGACGGGCTCCTCCGAGCCCTCCCCCGATCCCACCGACAGGCAGTGGGGATGAGGAACCCAACCACCACCTCCGAGCTAGTGGAGGCTGTGGAGCTGGCGGATGCGGCCCAACAACGGGATGCTGGGGAGCGAGTGCCGCCATTTCCCCGGAGGGTGGTCCAGGAGCAGCGCGCGCCAGAGGGCACCCCGCGACCAGTAGGCAGGCAGGCGGCTCCCTCTCCGCGGGATGAGCCCATGCCAATGGAAGTCCCCGCACGTCCCGCACGGACCTGGCTGGCCGGCTGAATTGTGCACCACGACCTGCCGGTTGGAGCTCCAGAGGTGGAAGTGAAAGTGAATGGAAAGCCGTTCCGGGCCATCCTGGACTCGGGCAGTGTGGTCACTCTGGTCCAGTCGCAGGTTCTCGCCCCCGAATGGAATATAAAGCCTTCCTCCCCATAACCTGTGTCCACGGGGATACACAACAAGTTCCCGCTCGCAGGGTGACCATTTCGGCCGCTCCCGGCGCCTGGCCGGTAGAAGTCGGGGTCATGAAGGATCTTCCCGTCCCCGTGCTGATCGGGAGAGACTGGCCAGGGTTTGACCGCCTGCTGGCCCCGGTTATGCAGCCTGCCAGCCCAGGAGGGGGCCGCTGAGGAAGGAGGCCCACGACAGGACCTCGTCAGCGGCCCGTGCTAAGGACGTTCAGCCTGGTCCCCACCCTCTCCCGCATTTCGTCGTGCAAAATGGCCTGCTGTACTGTGTCGCGCAGCGAAGGGGGGAGGAAAAATTGTTGTTGGTGGTGCCACGCACCAAAACGAAGACCGTACTGGAGCTGGCTCGCTCCCATCCCTTGGCAGGGCATATCAGAGCCGGGAACACCATCCAGCGGATCCGCGACCGCTTGGAGGCCGAAGTGAAGCGGTTCTGCCAAGCCTGCCCGCCATTGCCCAGGAACGCCTCCTGCTCTCCAGCCGAGTCGGCATCCCAGCGGAGATCCTGACCGATCAGGGTACCCCCTTCATGTCCCGGCTAATGGCTGGCCTCTGCCGGCTGCTGCGGGTGAAGCAGTTGAGGACCACGGTATACCATCCCCAGACCGACGGACTGGTCGAACGCTTCAATCAAACGCTGAAGCAGATCTTGAGACGGGTGGTCGCGGAGGATAAACGCGACTGTGACCTGATGCTCCCCTATGTCCTTTTCGGGATCCGCGAAGTCCCGCAGGCCTCAACTGGCTTCACCCCCTTCGAGCTCCTCTTTGGCCGGCAACCCTCCTGGATGTGGTGAAGGAAGCCTGGGAGCAGCAGCCGGCAGCCCATCGCTCTGTCATTGAGCATGTAAAACAGATGAGGGAAAGGATCAACCGGGCCATGCCATTAGTCCGGGAACACCTGACAAAGGCGCAGCAGGCCCAACAGCGCCACTATAACTGGGCAGCACAAACACGGGAGTTTCAGCCCTGAGACCGAGTCATGGTCTTAGTCCCCAATGTGGCCTACAAATTCCTGGCCACCTGGCAGGGTCCCTATACGGTGCTGGAGAAGATTGGGCC
>NW_015507451.1:24462-32955 GCF_001515645.1 Sinocyclocheilus grahami | reverse complement strand
GTCATCTACATCAGCAGGAAGCTGATCCCGGCCGAGAGGAACTACGCCGAGGTGGAGAAGGAGGCCCTAGCCATCAAGTGGGCAGTCCTGGAGCTGCGGTACTACCTCCTGGGCCGGAAGTTCACCCTGGTCACAGACCACACACCCCTTCAGTGGATGGCCCGCACCAAGGAGACCAATGCCAGGGTGACCCGATGGTTCCTCGCGCTCCAGGACTTCCACTTCGAAGTACGTCATCGGGCTGGAGCTGCGAACGCCAACGCGGATGGCCTCTCTTGGATCTGGGCAGCTTTCGCAGGTCTGTCAGGGGTCACTCCCCACCCCCCCCCTATCTCTCCCCTACTATCTCATATCGTTAACAGGACCAGGATGACGCTTGGGGGGGGGAGTGTGACGAGCATCCCGAAGCTTCATCAGCCTTGCCCTAGAAACAAGCGAGGGGCACCTGGCCATCATCATCACAGGCTGATCGGTCACAGCTGCACCTCATCAGGCGGCGGCTACATAAGCCACGCAAGCCCTGCCATCGAGGAGATTCCTCCATGAGACTGAGCACTAACTCGCCCTCTCCTTTTTCCCAAAGAAAGCAGCGGGTGACCGACCAGCCCCACAGGAGCACTGCACGGACCCTCTGCACTGGGAAGACGGAAGAGAGCACTCACGGCACCGGAGCACCTACCTGGACCTTGCTCACTAGCACCTATCACCCCAATAAATCCACCCTCCGGGGTATTGATTGAGATTATTTGTCGTGTGATTCTTCACCCCGTTACAGTATATATTCAAACAATAAATGGCATTTTGACAGTCTTTGATGGGGCATGACAGATCGCTGTTTATAAGCCTCAGAGAGCCACTTCTGGGACGCTTCAGAAACATCAGAAACAGCTTGACTAGAGTGGCCGCGATCAGCTCAGTAAAGCAGCCCATAAGATCGCTAGTGAAATGAAGTCTAGATAAGGGCATTTTGCAAAATATATTCTCATTATTTTTCTTTACCTCTTAGTGTTGTCTTAATTATTTATGTATGTTTAAATTAATCTGTTAAGAAGCAAGTTATGACAGCCACTGTGTAATTGAATATATTTCAACAACAAATAGAAATTTTAAAATATTCACACAACATTCACACAAACACAATAAGACAGTCCAATCCTGACACACACACACACACACACACACACATACATATATATATATATATATTAGGCACCGGTGTCATTTGCTGATTTATTGTTGTACATGTAGTTGGTCTGCATTTACAATCTTTACTCATGCTCCAATTTAATGTTAATAATTTGTAAACAAAATTGTCAACTATATAATTAACAATGTTGATTAAAAGTATGCAAACAGTTTTCATTACATTTTATTCTAAAACAAAAGAGGACTACAGAATGATAAAACAGAACTTACGGAAAAATCTGACAGAAATCTTCATCAATGTATTCATGAAGGTGTTTGGCCAATGTCTTGTTCAGGTTTAGAACTTTGTCCCTGTTTTTCGGGCAGTGGCATCCACCCTTTCTGAACAAAGCTTCAAGGGTGTTATAGGCTATCTGTCCATTTATATTCAGAGTGACATAAATAAAAGTTGTTAAAAGGGCAAAAAAAGAGTGGTTGATTATTCACAACAATTGAGTCACACTTACCGGCATTATAAATGCCTTTGTGGAAGCAACACATGATTGCACTGATTCTTCCACTCCCTTTGATAGACGTTGCTCCAAATCATTATAAACGTTGTCAAAATATTTGTCCAATTCATTTAGTGCCTTCATTAGATTGTTTTCAAGTTCCATGCGGATTCTGTCTTTCGTTTCAGCCTAAAACACATCCATACAACAGCAATGAAGTACAGAATAACATATTGGCAACATTCTGTGTCATTTTGATGCATACTGTTTTCTTGTCTGTATCCAGCTGGACACTTTGGATCAGAGACAGAACTCCCTTTGCTTCATTGACATATTCTCTTGTCAGTTCTCGATTAATGCTCTTGTTAAGGCTCCTCAGATCATCCTGCAGCTTTGGGATTTCTATAGAAGTGTGAGATGTGGATTCATTTGGTCAGTGCTTTGTCTGGCTCATAACAATTTTAAAATTGTGATTTAAAATTTGCAAGCAATTACAGAACAGACTTTTACTTTATGTATGGATTTTTGTTTCCTAATGACGTACTGTAATGTAGTACCAAGGAGAGTTTACCTGTTTCGATAGATTCCAGATTTAAACTGGTGTCGAAGAATGCTTTAGAACTTACAGTAAATACTTGAAGAAAATCATTGTCAGTGCTGAATCTTTTCTAAAAAAAAAAAAAAGATAAAGAAAGAAAAAAAACTAATAAAATAAGAATTATATATTGTAGTCAAAATTTAAAGTGGATCAAAACCTTTCATCAAAGTCCTAAAACCTAAAACCAAAATGTGTTCTTGTCTTAGGACAACTTTGATAAACTTTTTTGATCCACTTCAAATGTTGACTACTGTATACGTATAAACCAAATTTATTAATAAAACATGGTAACAATAAATACCTTGATTTTGGAATTTTCAAACTTTTCTTTCACCCTTGTCTTGGCAAGTTCATTTCTTTGACTTATGCACATTTTTTTCTGTTCCTGAAGAATGGTTAAAAATTATGTGAATGTGATTATAAGGGGCCTAATAATATAGGTCAATTGTGAAATCAGTTTCAATATTTAAAGGTTTATACTTTTTAAATGTTCTTAAATTTATAAAAAAAAAAATATTTTATATAATATTGTATATAAAATATTTTTATTAAATTGTCTACCTTTTCTTCTGAAATTTGAGCTACAGGAAGGCGTGCAGCTCTAAACAGACAGATTAAAAATATTTGAAAGATATACAACATTGACAACAACTTAAAATCTCCAAAGGCATGTCAACAATTCTGATGTCAAAAAACATACAGAGAGCAGCTCAATGTGATATCTGGACAGATTGTAGGAATTTCACAATATAATACTGCACAGCCCATTTAATGACAAAGAAATTATAATTCTAACCTCATAAAGTCTACTGGATCAATCTCATCAGTCTTTGTACAGATGAAGTTGATGTGTTTACATTCTCCTCCTGGTCCCAGTTCTTCAATGCAGTGCTTTAATATCCCCCAGGGGTCTCTATCAGTGATTGCTCGATTGATAGCACTTACAATCCACACAGAAGAGCACTCTCTCAGTTTCTACAGGATTTAAAATAGTCAGTTAGAGCAGTGTTTCCCAACCTATTTTTATGAGCGGAGGGCACACGCATAGAGCGGATAATACGCAGAGCGTCACACCACGTGAAAGTGAAACCTGAGCGGTTAACTAATTTTCGGCAGCCGGAATTACGGTGCATCTCTAATTATTGGCGACATCAGAAATGGATATTATATAATATATGCTCTTTTGAACATTTTAGCAATTTAAAAATATTAAAAAATTATTTTTTACACGGCACCCCTGCTCTCGACAGACGGCACCCCGGTTGGGAAACACTGAGTTAGAGGACATGCTTGTAGTAACATATTAGATTGTGTGGTTGTATAATGTGCATTTTCAAAAGAGTGTATAAATATATTTACAGATTTCCACAGGTCATCTCTAGTCCTACTGCAGTCTCCACTCCCAGGAATATCAACAAGCACAATGTGCTCCATGAGTTCACGACAATCTGGTATCTTGATTGTCACACTCTTCACAAGCGGCCAGTACCAGCCACCAGAACATGCTTCACTGTTCAGTATGTAGCGTGCAACATCACTGGCAAATTCAGAGACCTGTTGAGGAAATAAGTTGTTTTAATTTTGGAAAAAAAAGAGAAATAAATGTATTATTATTATTGTTGTTGTTGTTGTTGTTTTACGAAACACTAAATATTAGTGTCCTAAAACATACATCGCTTTTTGAGATCTTCTTTGAGTTTTCAGTTTCCTTATTGATGGACAATAATTTTTCAGTCTCAGCATATCTGTCATCTTTCTTGAGCTCTTCTAATGTTTTCTGGTCTGCATCATCTCCATACAGCGCAGTGATCTTTTCTTCCGCAATTTCAATCAAGTCCTCATTCCTGTCCTCATTTTCATCTGATAAAACTATAAGAAGATCTTTCAACTCTTTCTCCCACTCCTGCAGAAGTACAATATAGAAAATAAGGCTTTATTTAATTTCCTCAATTGTGATTTATTTATATATTTATTAAAAACTCTCATTAAAGGCATGGTAAGATCAGTATAAATGAGCAAACCTCTTTAGAGAAGAGGTCGATCTCTGCTATGTAGTTGGAGTCAGTCAGATTGGCTTCCACCTGAGTAATAACAGCTGTACAGGCACCAAAACAACCAGACGGCACTAGATTCTTTTTTCCCAAGATTGCACTTAATAGGGAGCTCTTCCCTTCTCCAGATTTTCCGAAAATCCCTATGGTTGCCTTCTTTCTGTTAACAGTATTCATTTTATTTATCTTTGAAATGATGTCTTTGTGCATAATGATTGTGTGGACCAAGTTATCAGTGACTCTTTTCATGATTTGCTTTGCCTTCAACATGATCTCCATATCTGTGTACAAAGAAGGAAATGGTCACAATGAGGATTATTGTTTAAATAAATGCATTATATGAATGACAAAAGGCCTATCTTTACAAAACTCCACATTGTATATGTAATAATGAATTCTGTAAAACCTATTGCCTACATATCATCATATTCTTGTTAGCCCCTGCTGGTATAATTATACCAGAATGTGTGCAAAAGGCATCTTTCCACTTCAGAAAAAAATAATTAAATTAAGAAAATGTCTGGCATGACCGCTTTACATTTGTTGTAGCTACATTGTGAATAAATTATGTAGACGTTCTAGGCTAAATTACTCTAGTAGTGCCAGATTAAGAATGGAAAGATTCAGAATGTACTTGCCTGTTGTAAGTGGTGGCTCTGAGTCAGATGATTCATGATCACGTTTTCTTTTAGTGCCTATGAGAAAATTATGATTTATTCCCCATCAGTTACAAACTTTAAAGCAAACACACAATGATTTTATTATTTTAGAAAATTGTATACCTTGGTTAGGCATTGTGGGATGGTTGGAAAGATCTGGAGGGATTAAAAAGAACATTCAGATTAAAAACATGATTCAACTATCAACAGACTATTTTCATATCATAATGTCAGTTATCTTTTATATTATATATATATTTATATATTTTATTTTTTAAACTTACAGGTATACCTTAGAATAAGATCAGTTTTGTTCATCAATTAAAGGATCTTCTTTTTTTCTTAACTATAATAACAAAAAATTTTGGCTCACGCACCAGTGGAGGATGATTTTTTGTCATCCCATGAATTTGATCCATTTCCTCTCCTGGTGTTTCAAAAAATATGGCTGATCTTATAAAAAATAAATAAAACAACAACAAAAAAGCTTATGCATGCTGACATCTTATTTTTGAAGAAAACTGTGATGTGACAATAAAATTGCTCCATCCTGATTTTTTCTGTTTTTGTGAAGATCTCATACTAAATAGCTTTAGATCTTAAAATTAAATATAAAACCCATGTGAAAAGCTAATTGCCCGCTTGAACTTAAAATCTGGTTCAGCCAACTTTAGCAGCAATAATGGCAACCAAATGAATTGAAGATCAGTCTTTCAACAGTAGAATTTTGACCCACTCTTCATTGCAGAACTGCTTTAGTTGAGACACAATGAAGAGATTGAGCATGAACTACCCATTTTAGGTTCTGCCACAGCATTTCAACCAGGTTCAAATCAAGACTTTTACTAGGCCACTACTAAATTAAATGTAGCTTTTTTTGAGCCATTCAGAATTCATGTTTCCATCAGTTATTGCAAGTTGCCCAGGCTCTAAAGCAGCAAAGCATCCCCACAACAGCACGCTGTCACCACTATGCTTGACCATATATGATGTTCTTTTCTGAACTTGATGTTTGGTTTATGCCAGATGTATCAGAACCCCAAAGTGCCAAAGAAAAGTAAAGCAAAAGAAAAAGAAAAGAAAAAAACCCATATGTGAGGCCCTATTTTAACGATATAAGCGCAAGGTCTAAAGCGCATGGCATAAATGCACTTAGGGCGTGTCCGAATCCACTTTTGCTAGTTTAATGACGGGAAAAACGGCCGGCGCGGTCTAAAAGGTTTGTCCCTATTCTCTTAATGAGTAATGGGTGTGTTTTGGGCATAACGTGCAATAAACCAATCAGAGTCTCATCTCCCATTCCCTTTAAGAGCCAGTTGTGCTCGTGCCATGGCAGATTTGCTATTTACACGGCGGAATTTGCAAGCGCAAAGACAGAACGCATCTCCAGAGAGGAAACGGATCTGCTCGTGCACTAGCAAATAGGTAGCCTAATTCTGATACATGCAATGACTATCCATTATGACATGTAGGCATTTTTATATTTATGTAATTTACCTTTTTGTATTTATACAAAACCTAACTAATGAAAAAAAAAAAAAAAAGCAAAGGCAATAAAATGCCCTAAGTATGCAATCTATCCAAAATACAAACCTTACAGTGGGTGGCTCTCACTCCTAACCTAGTGTTTCTAATAAAGCACTATAATTATATTACAGCGCTATGTGTCACCTGTCCACTTTTCCCCAATACAAAGAGAAACTACCCAGCAAGCAATAGCCATCAATTCAACGTCTCGGTTAACTATAGACCCGATATAGTCCGTCTATGTGTAATCCACTTCTAGCCCAAATAACCTTGAATTTAGTTTCATGTCGTTTTTTGGCAAAATAACTTGTGAGATGTATGATATTCCATCATGTAAGCAAAGTAACAGCATTTACCGGGTGTTTGGTTTCATTTCTTTGACATGTTCAATATGTAGCCTGTGCGTAGCCCCGATTTAGCTCGTAGTCAGAGCGGCTATTTGTAGCCCACTTATAGTCAAACCTGATTCACAGGCAGTGCATGAGATGGTTGATATCCCATCATGTTCGCAGTGTCAATAATATCTACAAAGATATAAGGGTCATTTCATGACATGGTCTATATGTAGCCAAGATTTAGCTCTAAATTGGACAGGCTACGTGTAGTATGCTTTTAGCCCATCTGGTGAAATCGAGGCAATCTGTGGTTTAATTTTAACGGCTTGGCTATAGTCCTACCAGTAACCAGACCAGCGATGAGCATGGCCAAAATAGCCTTAAAATTGTTTACATGTAATTTTCGCCCACGCAGCTACTTATCAAATGCAAGAAAACTTTTGAAACATTTAAATTAGCATTATTTTATATTTTATTTAATTATTTTACAGCATTATTAAATATAGCATTATTTATTATGCCAAAAATAATGCTAATTTAAATGTTTCAAAAGTTTACTTGCATTTGATATGATGTCATGCATCCCACGAGCTGTTAAATGTTACATTCATACACATTATATGATATTATTGATATTCGGCTGTCTTTCATTTTATAAATAAAAATCAAATTACAATTCCCAACAGCTAGATGGCAATTGGCACTTAGGGCGTGTCCGAATCCACTTTTGCTAGTTTAATGACGGGAAAAACAGTCGGCGCACCCGGTGCATGGTCTAAAAGGTTTGTCCCTATTCTCTTAATGAGTAATGAGTGTGTTTTGGGCATAACGTGCAATAAACCAATCAGAGTCTCATCTCCCATTCCCTTTAAGAGCCAGTTGTGCTCGTGCCATGGCAGATTTGCTATTTACACGGTGGAATTTGCAAGCGCAAAGACAGAATGCAAGTGTGGTATTACAAATTTATAAAATGTTAAATCTAGGTTCCAATGTAATAGAATATATACTGAAAAAGTTATGTACCTTGTGTTTTACATTTTGAGGTAAAAAAGGTTGACCTTTCTAAGGAGATCAAATCAGTAAGCCCAGGTGTCTGAGATAATGACCTTTTGTTTTTATGCTCTTCCTGACCATCTGGCTTTTTAAGCTCAAAGCACAGCTGTACCTTTGTCTCTGTGATATGCTTTGCCAAGGAAGGTTAACAATAGTTGATGTGTTAACAAGCGTGCCCTCTGTTGATCAGAGCATTTTTAGTGTTTTGATTGTGTGGTAACAAAGAAACTCACAAAATGTTTAGGAAGAATGCTAGACTGATCCCCACAACTGAAAAAGGTGTTCTCGCGACTCCTTTGTGGTCAGATAGCGAATTCAAATCACTGTTAGGAGTGCAAATGAACCTAATAGTCACTGAGAAAGTTAGACAAGAACTAACTCAGAAATATGAGATCCATCCTGACAAGACTTGGTCTGTAGATGAGTGTAAAAAGGTACTAGGAGTATGTATACGCAAGAACAATGTGAAAGGCATTATCTGCTGCCACAGAGAATTTGGTTTAGCGCTAGCTACACAACAGTCTCAGCGTAACTTAAAGCTAGAGGAACAGAACAAAGAGCTCCGTGCTAGAGTATCCTCTTTGACTAAGAAAATGAACCGCAACAAAGCTGCAGAAAAAACTGATGTGGAAG
>NW_015507451.1:21896-24397 GCF_001515645.1 Sinocyclocheilus grahami | reverse complement strand
GAGACTATCCCAGAGCTTACCCTCAGCACGCACAAATTTTTCTGAATTTAGAAGAGCATTGATCAGCAAAATGCGTCTCTATGACATGTCGTTAGCAGGTCACACAGCTGATGTCACAAATTCAAATGAATCAAGCAAAAGTCAATTCTGTCACATTGGGAAATTGGTTAACAACCCTCACAGCCCCGAACATTGTTTTACAGCGTGTGTCGGTCACAAACCCATCCTCATGTATGATATCTGCAATGACTGAAGTTGTGTTAGAGAATGAAGGAGAAATGACTCATGATTGTGTTACGCATACATACGCACCTACGAGTGATGTAACAGAAACTCCCATAGAGAATTGGAGTTGTTTGTTGCATGATAAAGTCATTCAGAAACAAGCCGTTAGAGCCTAAGTGGCACAGACCACATCAAGTGATGTTGATTACAGCAGCTGCAGTGTTGTGTCAGGGAAGCAAAACCTGGACTCATGTGTCCCACTGTAAAGTTGTTCCTCCACCTACAGGGATAGGATAGGACACACGGACCAGTGAGGAGCCCAGGGAAGAATCGGATGCAACAGGCTTCGGGGGCCAACCCTGTGGTGAAGACTCCCTCATAGGACTTCCCCATCCACTAGTCCATCCTTACCTCACTGTTCTTTAGGTGTCGCAGGAATTAAGAAATAGGGAAAGAAGGAACAACAATAGCAGACTCAGATTGAACAAAGGATACAACCCTAATGTTCGCAGTTTTTTTTAAACAAATACTGCTCTGTCGTCTTTTGTTTTCTTTCTTACTCTGTGCAGATACCACTTGATGGCTGTCCCGAGACGGGTTAATGGATCCAACAGAGAACTTCAACATGATCAAGATTGACATTCTTGATCTTTCAGCAAAATTACATCAGATGACTGAAGATAAGTCTTCATGGTTCGGAAACCTGTTAGTTAAACCCTGGCTGTGGATCAAGGAAATAGCAATTCTGCTGTTGTTTTTCCTACTGGTGTACTATCTATGCGTCCACAGTATCAAGTGTTTCATTCAACAAATGACCCACGCCCATCACGAGGAAATTACAGTTCCAACCAGAAAAGACTATTACCCGTAAGAACTTCACGGACCCTAGCTGCATGTTTGCTACAAACAATCAACACAGAGCAAGTGCTATGTGTCTGTAATGATCACAGGTTACAAGAATGAACTTTTAAGTGTCTAAATTTGTATTTTGTGAGAGTTATTAGAACTCTCAAAGGGGGAATTGTGGTATTTATATCATTTTATAAATAAAAATGCAATTACAATTCCCAACCGGTAGATGGCAATTGTAGCCCTACTGAGACATGACTACTGGCAACGCGAGACATGAGAGTTAGAGATCAGTGTTGTGTTTTGAATTTTGTTTTTACACGACAGAGCACTAAGTTTACTTGTCGGAGAGCAGCGGGCAAACAACAAACGATAAAGGACATTCCTACTTGGTCTTTTAAGTATCTGTGTTTTTGTTTTGACATGTGTTCATGTGTTAATTTATCATGTTTAGGAACCGTGACATTTTAGTGAAGGGAGCATATCGTAGTTGATAGTGATCGGTGACTAGGTCCACGGTTCAGCACTAGGCATGGGCCGATTACCGGTATCAAGGTATACCGCAATTTGAAAATTTCACGGTTTCAAAACCACTAACATTTTCCACAACAGTTCTTCATGTCTCCTCAAAGACTAAAAGTGTAGGAATCCCTCAGGTTGAGTGCAGTGTAGAGAGTAACACGACCCTCCTCCTCCTGTTAGTGCGAGCGAGCGGTCAGTCACGTGTGTGTATGACGGCCAATGGAGCTTCCCCTGGAACTCACACGATTGGCAACTGGCCGTTTATTGTTTTATTGCAGCCGATCTCTGTTCTGGACTTGCACAAACTGCGTTGCAATGCATATCATTTTCCAAATGTCATTTATGTGAAAATATGAAGTCAGTAAATGCCCGTTAACAGAGGCCAGAGACGCTGGAGATGGACGCAAAGAGAAAAATACTGTAGCAGGCAGATCACTCACTCTTCATGATACACAAACTATTGGAAGAAAATCCTAAATATTGATGCATGTGTTCAGAGGATTAATTGCAAAATTTAATAGAGTAAAAGTTTTATAATTTGTATGGGTTTACAAACTCAATCGATTTTAAAACAGCGCAAGAAGATGCGAAAGAGCAAACAACAGAACAAACACAGCTTTGACAAAGATTAATCCATATTAATTTATACATTGAACACACTCAGAAGAATTGGAGAAACTGAGGAGGAGTTTCAACATCTGGAAAAGCGGTTGGAAACTGAAAAGATACGGGCAGCAATGGTAAAAAAAAAACAACAACAACTCCAAAACAACATTTCCTCACTAAGGCTCTCATCTTTGACAAAGTCCATCATTTATTTTAATTATTATATTGAATTTATGACTGAACAATGGCTTGTTAGATACAGAGAGAGCATGAGCTAATTGAATAGAAGTACAATAAGA
>NW_015507451.1:8649-21856 GCF_001515645.1 Sinocyclocheilus grahami | reverse complement strand
ATGTCTCCTCAAAGACTGAAAGTGTAGGAATCCCTCAGGTTGAGTGCAGTGTAGAGAGTAACACGACCCTCCTCCTCCTGTTAGTGCGAGCGAGCGGTCAGTCACGTGTGTGTATGACGGCCAATGGAGCTTCCCCTGGAACTCACACGATTGGCAACTGGCCGTTTATTGTTTTATTGCAGCCGATCTCTGTTCTGGACTTGCACAAACTGCGTTGCAATGCATATCATTTTCCAAATGTCATTTATGTGAAAATATGAAGTCAGTAAATGCCCGTTAACAGAGGCCAGAGACGCTGGCCATTTATTTTAATTATTATATTGCATTTATTACTGAACAATGGCTTGTTAGATACAGAGAGAGCATGAGCTAATTGAATAGAAGTACAATAAGATTTATTTTGAAACTTCCAAATTGACATTAAAGCTTAAGAATACAAATGATTTGAAATGGCAATATAAAATTATCAATTATAAAAAGTTTGCAGCAGTATTATATTGGAAGAAAATCCTAAATATTGATTTGGGGGTTAATATGAATGTGTTTCTGAGGGGAACTGACTGTCTTCAGAAACGTTTAGATGGTATTTGCTTTTCATCTCGTCTCTGTATAATTCACATTAAAGCAGTGTTTCAGCACAGCTCTGCTTTGTTTACGACGGTAACCAAGGAAACGCTGTATCAGCGCCTCCCGCTGTCAGAGTGATGTGCTAGACAATTTGAGGCAGAGACAGATTGTGGGGGGCACTAATAGGGAAAAACTTAATCTGCTGGAATAAAGAGTTTTAAAGGGTTAGTGATGGAAAACTTGCAGGTCAATGGGCTTCAATGTTTAAGGTTGGTAAACAGTTTTACACGGACGCATATAATATTACCCACCTGACATTGGCATGTGTTATTCAGGTGTCAGAGTTGTGCAGAATTGAAGGAAGAAACCTCAAAGACAGTGCCAGAAGGATGCTGAACAGGTAAAGCCTACAAATCTAGCCACATTAATCAAACATTGTGTTGTCAAAACTCAATAAGTTACAACGCAAATCAGAAATTTAAAAAATAATTCCTTTACTGGTCATTTTGAAATGTCAAACTTTGTCCGCAATTGTTAACCACCTCAATCTGTATTATATTTTAGAGTTTAAAAAAAAATTCCCTCATGTCCAAATTTAACATGAAGGGGGGTGGTCCGCTGCAGAAAGATGCATTTGAAAAGACTGCACTGTTCTCGGTCATTAGAGGTATGTGTATAAAACAGTTACCAGAGAGCTTCTCTCTTTTTAACACACTGAATGGTGATACACTATATATATATATCGTTTTTGTTTTTAGTTGGCATCCAAGCAAAAGAGAATGACTCCCTGTCACAATTAGTGTAATTAAAGTTAAAAAATTAGTTCAAGCTTTTCTTGTGCTTTTTTATTTCTTATTTGGCAGATGCTTTGATGACCAACTTCCTGGCAGCAACAGAGTTGGACTTGAGGAATGTTGTTGGGAAGCATTTTAAACAAGAAATAAAACCAATAATTAATCATTTCCTTTAAGTTCACTGTTGGTTGTTTTATTTGTTAAAATAAGTAAACCAACAAAAGGGTTAATCTATTTTTTTTATGTTGTCATTTATCCGTAATGTTTTAATGTTAAGTGTGATAACATGCTCTTGATTTGTATTAGATTATTTCTTTTAAATATCTTAAATTATTTCAAATATTTTATTTTTACATTTTTATATATTTATTATCTTAAGTTGTTAAAAATTCCAGATTTTTTAAATCATAATATTTATATTTAAGTTTATTGTATTTATAACATTTTATTTTGTCATTAATTATTTTATATTTTTATCATTTTGTATTGTCTTAAGTTGTCCAAAATTTTATTTTTCTTAATAAAAGCTGTATATTTAATTTGTTTGGATGGATTGCCATTTTGTTGTCTATTAGATGTATATATGTAGGCATTCATTAGCTGTCTAATTGATGACTAGTCTATTCTTGGGCTATGGTTAGACGTCTATTACATTTTCACTGACATCCCAAATTCAGTCTTGTTTTAGCCTAGACCCATGTTCACCGTCTATTAGATGTATATATGTAGTCGTTTAATAGCGGTCTAATTGATGACTAGTCTATTCTTGGGCTATGATTAGACGTCTATTAAATTTTCACTGACAGCCCAAATTTTACCTTGTTTTAGCCTAGACATATGGGCTGCGTTTAGACGGCTAATAGACGTCTTTTAAACGCAAAATTGCTTGCTGGGTAGTCGCCAGAAGAATAACGATGGAAAATAACAAGAGTGAAATAATAACAAGAGGTAAGTAATACAAGGTGACAAAACAATTACAAAATGGCACAAATAAAGATTCTCTCTAGCGCTCTAAAACTTTCCTTCTATGTTGTTCTTGGGTCTTTTGTGATTTCCTAAATGAGTCGTCGCTGTGCTCTTGGAGGAACTTTGGAAGGTCTGCAACTTCTGACAAAGTTCACTACTGTGCAAAGTTTTTTTTCCCCCCTGTTTGGAGAAAATAGCTCTCACTGTGGTTCTTTGGAGTCCAAGAGCCTTTAAAACAGTTTGTAATCCTTCCCACATGGATGTATTTCAGTCACCTCCTTTTTTTAGAATTTCTTTCACTTTTGGCACAGTGTGCAAGACATTTTAACTAAGTTCATGCTATTGAAAAAGTTCTATTCAAGTATTAATTTAACTGAACAGGGGTTGCGGTAACCAGGCATGGTTGCATCTAGTCCAGCCACACCCCATTATGAATGCAGTTTTATAGATTTAAGAATTAGTAACTACAGGGGCAATTACATTTTCACATAGGTATTAGACAACAACAGATGTAATCTACAGTAAGTCATCTTCGTGATCCTCACCTTCCTTCAACATCCATTGATTGGTCTCAAATATATTAATTCTCATATATTTTAGACTCATGATCAGTCTCTTCACACACCTTACTCCCATCATCTCTTTCATCTGCTTTAAAACCATTTTCTTCTGATTCTGCTCCATTATTCCCAAATGTCTCTTTGTCCCATTCATCCCAGTCCTCATAATTTCCTAAGCAGTTTAATTGTAGCAGTTCACCGTTTCCTCTGGATAATATCTCTATTTCATATACCTCATTAGTGCTGTTCTCAGTAGCTCTGACCATATCTAGGTCCTCAGGTTGAAAGCAAACTATCACACTTTGTTTGAAAATAAAAACTTTCTTTCCAAATTTCCAAATAGCTGTGAGGCGTAGCTTTTCAGAGCCAGCATTATGAGTCCTGGGGTCAAAGGGCAGCCCTGATGCAGTACTTAGTATTTCTCAACTGAAAAATCTTCTTTTGCCTCACTGAGGAGGTTTTCTATAATGAGAAGATCCTGGCTCAGAGTCGGGTTCGACCATTTTTGCTGTTGCAGCTCATCCTTAAACGAACACTCCACTATTTTTGAAAATAGGCTCAATGATATTACGCAGCGCCTGAAAATAGTCGCAGCTAGGTAACTTCCAATAAGCCTATTTTCAGGCGCTGCGTAATATCATTGCGCCTGCTGCACCCATGGTACGGCAGCAAAGTTCCTTGATTATTACACCGGAATGAGAATATAGTTCCTAGCCATATCGGCCTACAAAATCGCAACTTTTCATTTTCCGTCGGTCTTAGTACACAATTAACGAGTAACTACAGAAGAGTCAAGTTTTAAATAGGAAAAATATAGAAACACTTTGGTCATTTTTGAGCGAGATGCTAACAGTCTAATCAGATTCAATGATCTATGCTAGCTAAAAGTGCTACCGCCAGACCCGGAGATCGGCTGAATGGATTCGAATACGGTAAAAAGCAACTGTTTAACTCTAGGGGAGTTGGAAAATGCCTATTTTCAAAAATAGTGGAGTGTTCATTTAATATGATTTAAACGTATTAAAGCATAATGTGTTTTGGGAGTGATCATGACAGTAGCTGAATCTTTTGGTATCCGCCCCATTGGAAGAGAATCCATGACATCTTCCAAACGTCTTGCCAGAATAGTTGCAATGATGAGGTAGTCAATGTTAAAGAAGAGTTGACTATTATCATGTGAACTTTTTACAGTTTTATTAAAGTGTTTCTCAGAGCAGTTAAATGCTCCTCTGCGGATTCTGTCATAGAACATTTTCATGTATGGAATTAGATCCTGGATTTTGTCTTTATAGGATGTTGCTGGGATACCGTCTGGTCTCTGTGTGTCTGACACTTGAAGAGAATTTACAGCTGAAACAATGTCAACCTCACTGTGTCAGGGTTCCGGGTAGAGGGATGAGGCGAGGACTCAGTACTGCAGAAAAATGGGCTTTTTATTAAAATAAAACAAAACAAACAACAGAAACTACCCCGTGGGGGAAAAACAGGCTGGCAAAGCAAGACAAGGCAAGGCAGGAGCTGGACACATCCAGGGATTGACGATGACGAACTGACGCACGATTGCAAACACAAGGAGCATAAATGGAGAGCAAATGAGGAGGGTAATGAGGGACCACATGTGGGACAAATTAACTAATAATCAGGTAACAAGATGGGAGGGGTCAAGACAATTGACATGAGCACATGGCACACCGAATCAAAGACAAAAAGCCATGTGCTCACACAAAACAAAACACAAGCACATGGCCAGCAAAACAAATCACAAGCCATGTGCTAGAACAAGAGACACGAACACGCAGCTAATGAGAAAACTCATAAGCCACGTGTTCACACAAGACAACAAGAAAAGCACGCGGCTGAACACAAACCGCGTGCTTCACAAAACACAACACACGTGGACAGAAGAGCGCACGGCCGAGCGAACTCGAGACCGCACGCTCCCACAACAGACAGAACATGGAGCGCGAGTGTCCGGACCCCGACACGAAACCGAAACTCAAGACATGAGTGCCGGGATCTGAACACCACGCTCCAACATGAAACAGTACACGCAGACGAGAGCGCACAGCTCAAGCACACTCGAAGCCGCACGCTCACATGAAAACACTGACATGACGGGAGTGTCAGGGCTCTGTCACAAAACTATGAATTACACTAGACCGAAGTGACAGAACCCTGACACACTGACTGCATGTGAGCTTTCTTCATCCATTGATGAACCTGTCTCCTCTATCAAAAGATCCTTTTTTAGATTCAGCCATTGGAAGCTTGCTTGTATCTTGGGATCTTCCTGAAAAGGCATTGCAGGGATGTTGCTGATCTCTAACGACACAGGCTGATGGTCTTTGTTTTCATTCATCTCTGAGTTTTTGATTTCACAACTTCTGACACGCCACATACATTCTTCTTTAACAAAGAAGTTATCCATTCTGGAAGCAGGAGTGTCTTTTATGTAGTATGTATAATCCTGCTTTATGGTGTTCTTTCTTCTCCAGACATCAACCAGCTGAAGAGATTTCGTGAACTTCTCCACAAATAAGAGCAATTTACTATTGAGTACTGTTTGTAATCTTGTTCCATTTTTTGTCGATAAATCTATTGAGAACCGTGTTGAAATCTCCACCGATCACCAGCAGCCCTGTGGTCATTGTCTGCAGGTACCTTGAAAGTTTCTCAAGGGTTTTTGTGTCTGTCTGATGGTTATAAACACTGACCAAAGTGTACAGCTGACCTCCCAGTTTACATTTTAACACAACATAAGCTCCACAAAGATCTTTTTCATCACTTATGTGTTCAAAATCTAGCATTTTCCTCACTAGTATGGCTGTTCCCTTGCTGGAGGATGTGTACTTTGTATAGAAAATATACCATTCATTTTTATAGACTTCTATAATATTTTCATCTCCAATTCCAATGTGCGTCTCCTGTAAGAAAACTACGTCTGCATTTTGTAATTCTTGAAATTTCCAATTTCTGTGCTGTTTAAGTCCATTAACATTCCAAGTTATGAAGTTTATGGTCTGTGTAGCCATTGACAGATCTGCTTTCACAGACCAAAGATTCCCTGTCAAAACAAAGCACTTTTTATTTTGCATTGAGTTAATTACCAAGACTTTCATGCTGGACATTTTTAATCAAAGTAATTTCAATTGCATTCAGGGTTTTACATTTTATTAGGCCATGCATTCCCTGGGAATTGACGACAAAGGATTATGCTAATTTTCCCCATCTCCTTTCAGTTCTAAACAGTGGCATCTGGTGGAACATTTTCTAAATTTTCCACGTCCAACAATTTTAGCACACATCCCAGTATGATTTATTCCAGTGTAACAAAAGGAAAAACATTAAGACTTGCAACATTTTAAATAAAGATAATTGTTTTACCAAGTTCAAGATTAAGTTTGAGGATGATTCTTACAAAACTACATTTTCTGCAAGACTTTTCAAGATAAATTAAAATATTTTTTTATTTTAATAATTTTTTACACAATTTTTGTATAAAATGCAAAATCGAATCTAAATCGAATCTTTCTCAAAGCAAAAACTGTGAGAAAAAAATAAATTTTTAGAGCATTTTCTGTAACTACAAGTCAAGCTGCAATACCAAACAGGACCACACAGAGATGCCAACAGACTTCAACAGGTTATAAATGTTTCTGAGCTTGTATCACTAAAGACACGCGGTTCTATTAGGCTAAAATTACATAGGCTACTTAGATGGTATAAATCACGTTTTAGTGCACGTTTAAGAGCAACAAAAACTTTTGAATTTCCTAACATTAGAAAGAAATACAATAATATCAAAACACTGAAACTGGATCAGTTTTGAAAACAATGTTTGATTTTCTGTTATTAACAAAGGTGGGAATGTCTGTAATCACCCAGAATAAACTCTATCAACCATATACTCTAGCAACACCACAGCAACTGAATAGCAAGAGACTAGTAACCACACAATATCCTAGCAACCACACAATATCCTAGCAACTTTTTTAAACAAGACTTTAAGACAAGTCAGCATTAATTTGTCTTTCAAACTTTTAAATTTAGTTATTACAAATTGTCTTAAATACTTACAATTCAAATACACAGACTTTCCTGCCCAGTGAACACTGAGATCATAACACTAACAAAAACACTTACTAGGATTTAAGAATAATGTTTGCAGCTCAATGTCTATTACAGTATACATAAATTAAATTACAGATACTGATGTATAATTCAGCAATGAACTTTTGGGAAAAAATCATTTCCATTTTACTACTGTAAAGTAATCTTGCAGTAGATGAAAAGCACTAGAAGAGTTCAAATACCAAATAATTGTATATGAACTTGGTATGCACCACAATACAGTGTAGTAAAACATATAATTTAAAAAAGTAAATTTAGCATTCTCTGCACATTTGGCCAAATTTAATTACAGTATATAGTATAGCAGTTTCTTGGTCTCCTGACAAGACTAGCTATAGGCTATATCTCTAGGCAGTCATTTCTCGGTTCTGCAAAAATGCAGTAGCCAACACATAAAAAATGGTAACAAATAAAATTTGACAGTCACACATACGTTTGAGGCTGTACAACATGTGCTCAGGCACGTGCACACATAGACATCAAAGCAACTTTTTCATTGGAAAGATAATTTTAAAGGGTTATAAAAGTAACCTAAGAATAAACATTAGGGATTTTTTTTATGGTTAACCATATTTCAATCATGACAACTCTCGGAAGATTTTAGCATGGTAATGGTTATGACCATGTTAATGTATTTGGTCTTGGTGGAATATATCTGTTACTCTGCTGAATTGCTGCTGCTCTTGGTTATTGCTGTAGTTGTAAATTATTGCTGCTGCAAGCAAGTACGGGAACTTGCTACTGCCAATGCATACGGCGATATAGTGCTGTGAGTATTTAAGACATATACTGCTGCTGCACAAATACCACATAAAATAACCCCTAGCAGATCTATACAGGTGGAGCTGGGGAAGGGGGTGGGTTTCAGAGGAACTCTGAAGCGTGCTGCAAATGCTCAAGTGAATGCTAACCAGCTATTTAAATGTAAGCTCATTGGCTGTGTATACATCATGAACCAATCAGCTTGTGCCAAGTCGTTTAATACTGTGAATATCATCAGTTACGTTAATACCCATCAGCCTGCGCTATCTAGAATTTCATGACTGAACTATTCATTTCTTCTTCTTTACCTAGAACTAACCATTAAGGAACTGTCACGAATCCTGTCCATGAACTTCCGTCTGCTTGCCACCAGAGGTCCCCCTCCCATTATATTGACTCTCACACCACACAGACTGTTACACATCACCCTGGACTACATTTCCCATGCTCCATTGCACTAATCACAAGCTCACCTGAAACCAATCACACACACTATATAAATCAGTCTCACACCACCATTCAACGCCGAGTATTGTCTAGCGTTTTTCACTCTCCTAGTGTTAGCTGCTATACGGAGCCTGTTTATTGTCATAGTTTTGTCTTTTTCATAGTTCCTAGTTTAGTCTAGTCTAGTCTTGCCTGTTTTCCCGTGTATATATCTCTGCCGTTGTTTTTGGATTGCCCTGTCGTCTTGCCGTTTGGACTCTGTTTGCCCCTGCCTGGACTATTATCGTGTACCTGGATTATCTCTCTCTGTCTAGCCCTCTGGATGTCGTTTGCTGATCGGAGATCCTTGTCTGCTCTTGGATTATTCTTGTGTCTTGCCCGTACCATACCTGTTTGCCATTGTTTGACCCTGCCTGTGTTCTGACCATGTTTATAAATAAAAGCTTGCACATGGATCCTCACGCCTCACCGGCTTCATTACAGGAACGTTTTCTATAAGTTATTTAGGTTATTTAAAATAACTTAAAACTAACCATTAGGGAGCATTCTCAATAAGTTATTTTAAAAACAACCACCCCGCAATGTTCTGGGAACGTTATTTTATGGTTGCAAAAATACCTTAAAAATAACCATTAAGGAATGTTCTCTATAAGTTATTTTTAGGTTATTTAATAATAACCACAATGCAATGTTCTGGGAACTTTATTTTATGGTTACAAAAAATATAACCTAAAAAGAACGTTCCCCTAACGTTAGTATTTGGTTCCCAAAAAATAACCAAAGGGACCCAAAAACTAACGTTAGGGTAATGTTCAGTGTTTGTCATGGGCGTCGCTAGGCCATTTTTAGCCCCCCTAAAATTTTGCGATTAGCTCCATAAACTGTACACAAATTTGTGATCGCCTCAGTCCCCTTTAAATTTCATATGAAAACGGCGGCAGACTTCGATCGGCTCGGCTCTTCCCCATCTTTCAGCGCATTCTTTTTCAATCCGCTGACCGCGGCGGAGCAGAGCGAGAAACAGAGGACAAGGTGTGTGTTTATCGATAGATTGTTATAATATCTGCATCTGTGCAATTCTTTGTCATAAATCCAATTTACAAAATATCACGGGGGAGCAATAATCGGTTCCCCATCTACTGTAGCCTTAGTTTTCGCTGCATTCACCCCTCATCACACCAGAGGTTTCCTCCAGTGAAAATGAAGTACATATGAACGCATACTTTATAAAACAATCATTTTTCCATTTTCATTTGAAAATTTTACTTTCAATATAATACATATTCCAGTTTGTAACATGCTTATCCGATAGTATATATATATATATATATATTTTTTTTTTTTTAAGGCTATTATTATTATTATACCCTCACTGGGGGGATGAGCCCCCCTAAAATGAAAATCCAAGAATCGCCGTGTTTGCTGTGCTGGGGAACAACTCCTTTTTGTCAGTGTAATCGTCTTTACATCCATAACAATTGTCATCCATCAAAACTTTACTGGTAAGATACTTATTTATTTACTGATTTACAGTCCTGACTTTAGCTTAAAGATAATTAATATAGGTAGCCTACGGTTGTTCATTGCACAAGTTAAGTTACGATGAAAAACATGTTAGTGCTAGCCCTCCCAGAACTCATACTATTCACACTTTTGTGGTGTGTCGCCCTAATGAAGAAACCACTCCTTGTTTTAAACATTGTAGTGTACAAAAATATTACTTTCTTGTTGTATTATTTGGCTAAAGTTAATTTAATAAGTCTTGGAGTTTGGCAGCAGTTTTGACCGAGGCGATTTAAGGTAAGTTGTAAACACCACATCTGCGCTTGTGTGTACGTTACATCTACCGGCGCCGCATTTTTCAAATTAACAACGGTTGTTCACGGCGACGCAAAGAATTGTGGGTTATCTGTAGCAGCGAAGGATACACCTCATGCATCCTCCGAAATCCTGTGAAAGAAGGTCGCATTCGGAGTGTCCTACTTGCTTTTCTGAAATGAGACAGCCTCGATGACGTATGCAGCCTTCGAATGCGACCTCCGGAGGACGCAGCCTTCTAAATGAGACACAGCTGTTGTTGTTTGAAACTTGTCAGACAGCTTATCATGTATCTGCTTCTTCCACAATTGTCACGCCCTGTTTACCCAGGTGTTCTATTCTTACAGAGCGCTTATAAATATAGCTAAACATCAATAAACCAGTGTTACATCTTGAAAATCAAGTGCCTTCCAAAAACATCAAGAATATAAAAAGATATTTTATCAAGAATAAAATATATTGTCTCCGCCATGGTATAAAAGCCTAAACCAATCTAAAACCACCAAGGAATAGATTTTAACACTTTCCCCCCCATTGTTTTACAAATCACACACCTTTGACCTTTTTTTGCGTTACTGTGGAAAAAGCACTAAAACTTAAAACTAAAACTAGCCACACAAGTGTTGATTGATTTGCTTTATACAAACACATATTATATATGATATTAATTTGACAAGAATAGCAATGTGTATTTCTGTGGATTGTTTTGAAAAAGTAACCTTAAATAAGATTACTTCAAGCACCATAATAATTTGATGAAAAAGTTACCTTATATCTCTCAGGATACTGTACAATGCCGCCGATTCAGCTGTCAGGTTGAGCAGAGTAAGATATCTGACGTTACATCTCATTCACCTGTGGGTGTGGACTTTTTGTGCTAAACACTAGAGGAAGGGAGCATTTTCTGTTTTGTGAATTCTATTTGAATTTATATTGTGAATTAATGATTGTAAAATCAGTAGAATTCTTAGATTTGCTTGAACTGAGTACTGAATATACTGGCTATCACACTTGTTTTGGGGTTTTGGATCAACTTGTAACTATAATGCTTTGTCAGTGATTCACAAGATACAAATTACGGTTAACGTATAACAGAAAACACAAACAGAATCAAAATGGCATAGCATTAATTCACCCTCTTCATTCTTTCCCAGAATACAGGGCTCAGGTAAACCCAAAACATGGGTCTTAAAGTAACATACACCCAGACCATTACAATGTTTATGTCATGTCTTTTATTTTGTAATTTGTCACAGTCATGGTTCCTGTTGTTTGTAATGTAAAGGTACATTCACACCATCTCACAATTACTGTGACTAGGATATACCAACTTGTAAAAAGCATTCACATCCTCGTAGAACTCGTAATTACAACTTGTGAACTGGGACTTTTCTGAGTGCTACAACTTGTACCACCAAGGGTGTGAACAGCTCCAAGTAGAATGTCATATGTCATTTCGAAATTACGGTAATTACGACATGGCATGAATGCAGCATAATTCCCTGTTCCTTTGTTTGATCTGGTAATGTGCTTCCCTCTTTGTGTCATGTTCTGACTGGTTCTTTGTTTGATTGTTCACAGGTGTCTCTTGTTAGTCATTAGTTCTTTAATATTTAAGACCTCATGTTTGCCTTGTTAGTTTGTGTATTATGTTGGGGTCTTCCTGCTGTTGGTGAATCCAATGTCCAGAGTGAAGTCTCATGTTTTGTCAAACTAAGCCTGTTTATTTCGTGTGATTTACGTCAGTTATATAAAACTGCATGTGACACTGAGAAAGAATGTGAACTCTAACTGAAATAACTATCTCAATGATTCACATTTACAGAAGCATTGTGAAGTTTTGATGCACTAGAAACATTATCATATGAAGTTTTGATGCACTAGAGTCACTGGCAGTTGTCCATTTTATTTTGTATATGTGCACCTCCATGTATGTATGAATGTATATATGTATTTATTTATTTATTTTAGGGCTGTCAAAATAAACGCCTTAACGCGTTAGCGCAAACTTATTTTAACGGCGCTAATTTTATTAACGCGCGATTAATGCAGCACGCATTTCCTGTTTGACCCGTTGCCTAGACCATAGTTGGAGAAATGGAGATGCTGACAGTGTTGCCAACTTAGCGACTTTGTCGCTAGATTCACAGACTTTTTTTTTTCAAAAAAGAGCCTAGCAACAATACATAACACATAATTGGACAACCCTTATTTAGTTTCTGAGACTCGCTGGTGCTGCCGCGTGAGCGAGAGATTTTGCGTCTGCTCTGTTCATTGAGTGACTGAGAGGAGCAGCGCTTTTAGTTAAACCAGGGCTGCGTTTCCCAAAAGCACCGTTAAGCTTAAAGGGGTCATATGCGAGTCAAGTTTTCCTTTCTCTTTGGAGTGTTACAGTCTGTTTGTGAATAGGTCAGATCCCTAAAGTTGACTAAAATCTCAAACTCAAAGAGATATTCTTTATAAAAGTTAAGACTCGTTCACGCCCTCCTAAAATGCCTTGTTTAAACAAGCCCCCGCATGTCTACGTCACTGTGTGGGAAGATTTGCATAACAACGCCCAAATGTTCACGCAAAGAAAGAGGGCATAACTTTTATTCTCGCTGTAGTATTGTTGCCGCCACCGCCATGTCATGGAGACGCGGTGTGTTTCGTTGCGAAAGCGAAAATACTTTGTTTGGCCTTCCAAAAGAGGACGCAACTAGAAATCAGTGGTTAAGTTGTATTTACAACACTGTTCCAGAACAGTTCAACCCAAATATTCAGATGTGTGCAGCGCATTTTATGGAGGACTGTTTCCTGATCCTGGGAGAGTAGCCTACATACTCACAGCCTGTAAGTACGTTTTCATATTTAAAGAATTTGCCACTGACGATTCAAACGCGAGTTTTGAGCAGTGTAGAGTAGCGCTTGTTGTTTGTCGTTTCTCCGATCACAAATGCAGACATGGTTTTATGTTTATGCGGCGCGATATGCAACGCAACGTGTAAAAAGACAGTATAAGTCATTATAATCAGTAATTATGTCCCCACTGGATGCAGCAAATGCCTAGTTTGTAATGGTTTTATTGGTTTTGTCTTGTCGCACCGGGACACAGCATCACAGTATGGTAAGGGGCATAACATTTCCGTCACACGCTTGAGGTATTCGGCCAATCACAACGCA
>NW_015507451.1:0-7971 GCF_001515645.1 Sinocyclocheilus grahami | reverse complement strand
AATCCGTAATTATGTCCCCACTGGATGCAACAAATGCCTCGTTTATAATGGGTTTTATTGGTTTTGTCTTGTCGCACCGGGACACAGCATCACAGTATGGTAAGGGGCATAACATTTCCGTCACACGCCAATCACAACGCACTGGATAGCTGGCCAATCAGAGCACACCTCGCTTTTCAGAATGATGAGCTTTGTAAAAATCGACGCGTTTCAGTAAAGGCGGGGCATAGAAGAGAAACAATAATGTACAGTATGTGGAAAATAATGTGTTTTTTTTTTACCTTAAACCGCATACACATTGCATTATACCAAATACACAAAATAATGTTCTTTTTTAGCAACGCCATATGACCTCTTTAAGTTGGTCGTAGCTCCACTGGTTTCAATGGGTGTACGATGTACTTAAGCTTATGATTCTTTTGGGAAACGCAGCCCAGATCGTTGCTTCTCTAATTTTGCATGCAAGTATAGCCAAAATCACAGCACAGCTATCTTTATCTTATGTGTATTTGATTTCATCAGAAGACGGCTCGATTATAAATCAGGAATTTTGTGCAGATTAACATCTTGGAAGGGAGAGCTGGTGTAGTCTTAAAATAAATAAGACAATTTTTTTTCATGTTTTGTTATGTTGCTGCCTTATGTTAAATTGCTGTAAATTACTTTTTCCCACATCATTCTATGCTCCATACACCATAACGGCAAAGCAAAAAACATGTTTTTAACATCTTTGCAAATGTATTAAAAAAAAAAAAACTTGATTCCATTGCATGGGACAGTTGAAATTTAGCTCAGGAACATTCATATTGCTTGTAGATGTTACTACACTTTAAGTGAAGATAACCTGTGGCAAATTCAATTGAATGGGTATGACTTGGAACGGCACACACATCTTAATAAAAGATCTAACAGCTGAAAATGCATATCAGAGCAAAAACTAAGCCCTGAGGTCAAAAGAACTGCCTGAAGAGCTCAGAAACAGGTTTGTGTCAAGCCACACATCTGGGGAAGAGTTCGGAAAAATGTTTTGCTTCATTGAAAGTTCACAGAATCATGTAGCCTTCATTATCCATAATGGAAGACGTTTGAAACAACTAGAACTCTTCCTAGAGCTGGCCTCCTGGCCAAACTGAGCAACTGATGGAGAAGGGCCTTGTCTAGACTGGTGACCAAGAAGCTGATGGTCACTCTAGTTGAGCTCCATGATCATATATGCAGACGGGAGAAACCTACAGAAGGACAAACATCACTGTAATGCTCCAACGATCTGGGCTTTATGTCGGTGTGGCTCAATCTTCTCCTCAGTGAAGACACACAAAAACCCACTTGGAATTTGCAAAAAAGCACCTAAAGGACCCTTAGACTGTGAGAAACAATATTCTCCGGTCTGTTGGACCTCAATTCCAAGCATCATGTTTGAAGGAAACCAAGCACTGCTTGTTAAGGATTTGGGTGTTTCCTTTTATACTATTTAGTTTTCCAATTTTTTTATATTCTTTAAGTGATTTATTACGTTGTCCATTTTTGAATGTGTATTATGTTTAATTGTTGGATTCTGGGGTTTTTATTAGTTTATAAGTTTTGTGGTAACGAAGTCTTTTATTTTGACATTCATCCATGTAAGCGGATATTACGGTGTGCTTAAAAGCGTTCTAGTAAGGAGTGCAGCTAAGACGCACATGGTTGATTCATTCAAAGGTGTACGGTTAAAGAGAACTTCAAGGATTTAGCTCCTGGTTTGGATGGAGACTAAGGTAAAATATTGACTTTGTTATCTGTACTGTTTTGGATTTCTTTTGTAGTAATGGTTATTTGTTTGTATGATGTTAGGCGTGTTAAATCGTTGTTGTGTTTGATGTATGTTTGTTTCAAGGTTTATTTATATTGTTTTTTTTTTTTTATACAAAGCTCTTACGGTGATTCATGGTGTCTTATGGCTTTTAACGGAGATTACTACAAATCTACGGTGACGGATCTTTAATAAAGCTCATTGTGAATCATCAGTTGAAGAGCCCAACATTTCGTAAATCAGGGAGCTACACTGCTCATCACCTGAAGAGTACCACCCCAAAAGTAAAGTGTGCTGGTAGCAGCCTCATGCTGTGGGGCTATTTTTCAGTGGCAGGGACTGAGGGGCTCGTCAGAGTAGAAGAAAAGCTCAATGCACCAAAATATTGAGATAGTCTTAATGAAAACCTAGTCCAGAACATTCAGAACCTCAGACTGGGCAGAAGGTTCACCTTCCAACAGGACAATGAACCTAAACACACGGCAAGAGTGGCTTATAGACAACTCTGTGACCGTCCTTGAGTGGCCCAGCTCCATCCTGGCTTGAACCCAATCAAATATTTCTGGAGAAACCTGAAAATGTGCATCTGCTCCCATCCAAGCTGACAGAGCTTGAGAGGTGAAGAGGTGAGGGGAAGAATGACAGATAATTGCCAAATGCTGATGAGCAAAGCTTGTCACATCATGACCATACCCAAAAAGACTTGAGGCTGTTAAGGAGCTTCAGCTAAGTAATGAGTAATGAATACAATGTACTTATTTCAGTTGTGACAGTTCTGTTTTTGCTTTGTCATTATGGTGTATGGAGTGTAGATTGATGTGGGTAAAAAAGTAATTTAAAGCAGTTTAACATAAGGCTGCAACATAACAAAACGTGAAATAAATGAAGGGGTATGAATACTTTCACAAGGCACTGTATATATATATATTTTTTTTTACCATTTTATTGATATATTTTAGATCCCTTAAACCTGACCCATGCCTAAACATAACCCCTTTTATAGATCATAAAAAGAATATCAGAACAGCTGATTTTACATTTTAGATGCTGTTAATATGTCATTATGGTACATTTCAGTGTCTATGCAAGCCAAAGTAATTGCACATATTACACAGACACTTTATAGAAGATACAAGGTACATCAAGAAAAACTACTCTTGGATTTCCAGAGATTTTAAATATACATGCAGTTTCTTCAGACAAAAACTGTTAAGAATGGACTCTCTTGAACAAGCTTGTATTATTTATCTGATTAGTTCCACATTTTTTACGGTACACAAATCACGGATCAAATACTTGTTGAATAAATTAGACAATTATACATGATAATTATAGCCTACTTATGTTTGTCTTTGGATTGTTTTAAAAAAGTAAGCAAAAAAAAAAGTAAAGTTTACAATTTCAGTTAACTTTAAGCAACATAATTTGAAGGGAAAGTTACCTTATATCTCACAGGATAATGTCTGTAAGGACAGGAGACTGCAGTCGATTCAACTGTCTAGTGTCAGAGTACGATTTCCGAACTTGAATCTGATTGATCTGTGGGTGTGGACTTCTTGGTGTGTGTTAAAGTGAAACAGAAATATTCTACTTTGTGAATTTTATTTGAAATTTATACAGAATAATCATAAAAATCTGTAGAATACACAGTTTAGATGTTTACAGTGTTTATTGATTTGCTTGCATTTTGTTTTATTCCATAATGTTCTATAGTAATAAACCTCATAAAGCTTTTTAGACTTATTTTCTAAAAGGCTAATTAACTGTGACAATTTTCATCAGCGTCACTATTAATTATCAAATTTGGATCTTTAGTCTTCTGAAAAAGAATAGGTATAGGTTTCAGGGAAAATTAAAGTGAAAGCATGTGAAGTGAAAGTAAATTAATAGTGACTTTCCGCTTTAGACCAAAGGGAATGATCCAGTCTGAGTTCAATGGATGTTTAAACATTACACAATCCAAGATCTTCATTATTGTATATGTAAAGGCTTCAGGTCTGTTATCATTCTTATTATTCATTATTATATTATTGAATAATTATTCATATTTATAGAAGCATTAGCATTACCATGGGTGAGGTTTTGATGGACAAGTGTCATGCACTTGTCCATTTTATTCTGTATGTAGTTTTAGGCTGTGTGCAGATTTCTTTTTAGTCTGGTGTGTTGAAATGATACATTTTTAAATAAGGCTTGATTGCTAATTATCTGTACAAGATCATAGTTTTTATTATTAATTTTTTTTAGGATGGTTAATTCACCAAACCTATATCAGCTCTGGGGAACATTCTGAACATCAGCAGCATAGTTTTGTTGTTGACTCACATAGCACGAAAGTGTTAATAAACGAAACTTAAGAGTTTGCATTTCTCTTTTGCATGTCAGCTTTTAAAGCTCTGCATTTGCCCTTAGGCTGAGGTTGCTTGCATGAAAGTCACAACAAACTGGTTTCTGTTTGCCACCGCCCTCTATTTTTAAATCCAATGAAAATCAGTTTGATCAAGTCTTGACTAGTCCAGACTTGATCAAGATGCTGTATAACATCATTTTAATGCCAGTTTGGACAACAATTTCTTCAAGTGGTAATTGAGTGAAAACATGAAGTTAATACTCGCACTGAAAATGGTTTAATGTATATGCAGGCCAATGTGTTTGACATTCAGTTTCATCAAATCAGTGTCATGGTTTAGACGTCAAATTGATGTCATATGACATCACATTGACATCAATATGTGTGTTTGATTGATATTTATTGCATAATATGAATTCTTTGTCAGCCTGATTAAATTTAAGTATTTTTTTCTTAACTGGTGCCTCGGACAGCATCGATTTGCCACATCTCTTTTTGAAACATGTCCCAGTGTGCAAATGATGTTCAAAAGACCTGAAATTAACATCAAACATTGACGTCAAGAAACAGCTCAAATATCCAAATCAAACTGACATCAGAAACTTATGGGGGTAAAATAAATGCCAGGCAAAGTTGTGGTTGTGACATAAATATATATTTGTGAATATGCTTTTTATTTGCAAATCTCATTTGATTTATTTGTGAATTTAATTCATGTTTGTGAAACTTTAAGATTTATTTGTGGATCTCATTCTATTTATTTGTGGATCATAATCTATTTATTTGGAATTAAGCAACAATTCTACCCCCATAGAAACTTGATGTCCATTTCATACGGAGCCTGGGAAGTCACCTGTAGGAGAAAAAAAAAACAATCCGTGGCGACGGTTTTGCAATCCTTCCCCTCAGTTTATAAACCGTACTCACGAATTCTTAAACCGTTCCCTCGGTTTAACAAATCGTGCCCACAGATTAATAAACCGTACTCACGAATTTCCAATCCGTGCGCTCAGATTTTGTAAACCGTACCTTCGGTTTTTGAATCCGTACCCACAAATTCATAATCCGTGCCCACGCTTTCGCAATCCGTTCCCTCGGGTTTGTAAACTGTACTCACGGATTCATGCAGCAAGCTGCTAGGTAGCCTATGTGTTAACGAATCATATTGTATATTGTTTTATTGCCTATTATTATGTGGAATAGGCCTACACCAAATTCTCTTAAGTGATTCTCTATCAATTGTAACGGTACGAGGTGGAATACAATGATTTAATAAGAAAGATGTGCATCAAAATCTTGTTTAATTTGTGATAATCTTAGCACTTGAATATTATTGTATAATAAACCTGGCTTTGTGACTGACTTTGGAGTCATTTGTTCCTCTTTTGTAAGCCATTTTGGATAAAAACCTTCTTCTAAATGCATATGTAACCTAAATGTATAATAATAATAATAATAATAATAGCTATTATTATTATTTTAATTTATAGGCTAAATAAATGAGTGCACTTAACACCGTAAAATGTTTGTCAAAATAATTCATGAATGCTTTATTTTTAAATAACCTTTTACAGTTTTGGAAATGTGTTTGTGTACTATTCATTCTTAACATATTTCATTCATTCATTCAGACTTATTTAGGTGATTTTATTATACTAAGCTTTTCCCCCCAGAGTTAGATGCATGCTTCACTGTTAAAGTTATTATTAAATAACTAGGCCTATTAAAACATTGCATTCAGTTAGAGAGCAAAAGAATGACAACATAACCGGTACATTATTGGTTTTGTATTGCTTTTTACCTTCTTCTTTCGAAACTCTATCGGTTTTTTTGTATTTATTTTTTTTAGAAAATTCAGGAAATTTTCTATTCTTCTTTTTAGCGTTTATTTCAGGCTATAAAACACAGGCGGAGGTGTTTTATCCTATTGGTGATTAATATAAAATGCTTCACTGTTAAAGTTATTATTAAATAACTAGGCCTATTAAAACATTGCATTCAGTTAGAGAGCAAAGGAATGACAACATAACCGGTACATTAGGCTATTGGTTTTGTATTGCTTTTAACCTTCTTCTCTCGAAACTCTATCGTTTTATTTTTTAGAAAATTCAGGACATTTTTTATTCTTCTTTTTAGCGTTGATTTTAGGCTATAAACCACAGGCGGAGGTGTTTTATCCTATTGGTGATTAATATAAAATAAACGCTAAAAGGAAGACTATTTTGTGAGTGCGGATCATGGTCTCATAAACTACTATGAAAAATAATGTTTAATAAACACGATATGCATCCCGCACCGTGGTTGAATCTGCCGGTGGGGGGGCGGGGCCACAAATCCGTGAGTTTACAAACCCGAGGGGACGGAATTTGCACCGCAGCGCCCCCACACCTTGATGCTCATGACAAGAACAGCATGTATAGTTATCTTTATTGAAGTGAATTAGGTTTAAATCACCGTCATGCATGAATGAATGATATTTTTGCAATTTTACACATAATAATCCACGATGATCACATTACACAAAACTGAAATTGCACGTCAAAATAACACATTGTCAATATTTTTTGAGACCCCCCAAAATTTCACAAATCCCGTTTTCAGGGGAGCCCATGTCTTATTAAGGGGAGCCGAGCTCCCCCTAGCTCCCCCGTAGTTCGCACCCAGGGCCTATTATTTAATAATAACTTTAACAGTGAAGCGTGCATCTAACTCTGGGGGGAAAAGCTTAGTATAATAAAATCACCTAAATAATTCTGGGAATGAATGAATGAAATGTGTTAAGAATGAATAGTACACAAATACATTTCCAAAACTTTAAAAGGTTATTTAAAAACAAAGCGTTCATGAATTATTTTATGACAAACATTTTACGGTCTTAAGTGCACTCATTTATTTAGCCTATAAATTAAAATAATAATAATAGCTATTATTATTATTATTATTATTATACATTTAGATTATATATATATATGCATTAAGAAGAAGCTTTTATCCCAAACGACTTACAAAAGAGGAACAAATGACTCCAAAAGTCAGTCACAATGCCAAGTTTATTATACAATAATAATCAAGTGCTAAGATTATCACAAATTAAACAAAATTTTGATGCACATCTTTCTTATTAAATCGTTGTATTCCACCTCGTACTGTTACAATTGATAGAGAATCACTTAAGACAATTTGCTGTAGGCCTATTCCACATAATAATATATCAGCAAACATTGGTCCGATGGCAACGTTGTGTCCCTGGCCAAAAATAGTCGCGGTAGGACGGCATAAATCAGTAAAAATGTAACACAGAACATTTCCTAAAAATGCATTCAGATACGTTTGTACTTCTATACAGTTCTCTGGGGTTGCATGTATAATTGTTACCTTGACTTTTAGCTACGTGTAGTTGTGAATCAGTTGTGAGAGGACGTCCACTGACGTCTTTTACACGTACATTTATAGTCCATCACCACCCTCTATGAAATTCCTATGAAATATGCTAAAGAAATTGTGCTTACACCTTTGTTAAGACTCCAATAATTAAATTAAGTGCCCTAAGTAGTTTTTAAGAGGTTGTGAGTAACGTCCACTGACGTCCTTTACAAGTCTATAGTCGACCAAGACCAAATGTTAAAAAAAAAATCAGTAAATCTTTATGAAATACACAATCATTTGTATATACATCACGATCATTTGTATTTAGTTTAATGACTAATTGTATTTCTATACCTTACGATACGATTTTACTTTTTAAATTTATGCATATGCATATACATATGAAACCGATATATATCCAGTCACCATTTCAAGTCTGAGTTTTATGTGAATTTCCAAAACTCTG
>NW_015507450.1:71936-72461 GCF_001515645.1 Sinocyclocheilus grahami | reverse complement strand
GTCTGTATCTCTCCCTTTCTCCATCTCACCTGTCTGTATCTCTCCCTTTCTCCATCTCACTCGCCTGTATCTCTCCCTTTCTCGGTCTCACTCGTCTGTATCTCTCCTTTTCTCCATGTAACTCGCCTGTTTCTCTCCCTTTCGCCGTCTCACTCGTCTTTTTTTCAACTTTCTCTATCTCATTCTCCTGCTTCTCTCCCTTTCTCCGTCTCACCTGTCTGTATCTCTCCCTTTCTCTGTCTCACTCGTCTGTATCTCTCCCTTTCTCCGTCTCACTCGTCTGTATCTCTCCCTTTCTCCGTCTCACTCGTCTGTATCGCTCCCTTTCTCCGTCTCACTCGTCTGTATCTCTCCCTTTCTCCGTCTCACTCGTCTGTATCTCTCCCTTTCTCCGTCTCACTCGTCTGTATCTCTCCCTTTCTCCGTCTCACTCGTCTGTATCTCTCCCTTTCTCCGTCTCACTCGTCTGTATCTCTCCCTTTCTCCGTCTCACTCGTCTGTATCTCTCCCTTTCTCCGTCTCACT
>NW_015507450.1:67950-68912 GCF_001515645.1 Sinocyclocheilus grahami | reverse complement strand
TTCTCTCCCTTTCTCCATCTCACTCGTCTGTATCTCTCCCTTTCTCCATCTCACCTGTCTGTATCTCTCCCTTTCTCCATCTCACTCGCCTGTATCTCTCCCTTTCTCGGTCTCACTCGTCTGTATCTCTCCTTTTCTCCATGTAACTCGCCTGTTTCTCTCCCTTTCGCCGTCTCACTCGTCTTTTTTTCAACTTTCTCCATCTCACTCTCCTGTATCTCTCCCTTTCGCCGTCTCACTCGTCTTGTTCTCAACTTTCTCCATCTCATTCTCCTGCTTCTCTCCCTTTCTCCGTCTCACTCGTCTGTATCTCTCCTTTTCTCCATGTAACTCGCCTGTTTCTCTCCCTTTCGCCGTCTCACACATCTTTTTCTCAGCTTTCTCCATCTCACTCTCCTGCTTCTCTCCCTTTCTCCATCTCACTCGTCTGTATCTCTCGCTTTCTCCGTCTCACTCGGCTGTTTCTCTCCCTTTCGCCGTCTCACTCATCTTTTTCTCAACTTTCTCCATCTCACTTGTCTGTTTGTCTCCCTTTCTCCGTCTCACTCGTCTTTTTCAACTTTCTCCGTCTCACTCGTCTGTATCGCTCCCTTTCTCCGTCTCACTCATCTTTTTCTCAACTTTCTCCGTCTCACTCGTCTGTATCTCTCCCTTTCTCCGTGTCACTCGCCTGTTTCTCTCCCTTTCGCCGTCTCACTCGTCTTTTTTTCAACTTTCTCCATCTCACTCTCCTGTATCTCTCCCTTTCGCCGTCTCACTCGTCTTGTTCTCAACTTTCTCCATCTCACTCTCCTGCTTCTCTCCCTTTCTCCGTCTCACTCGTCTTTTTCTCAACTTTCTCCATCTCACTCTCCGGTTTCTCTCCCTTTCACCGTCTCACTCGTCTTTTTCTCAACTTTCTCCATCTCACTCGTCTGTATCTCTCCCTTTCTCCGTCTCACTCGTCTTTTTCTCATCTTTCT
>NW_015507450.1:66357-67889 GCF_001515645.1 Sinocyclocheilus grahami | reverse complement strand
GTCTCACTCGTCTTTTTCTCAACTTTCTCCATCTCACTCATCTGTATCTCTCCTTTTCCCCATCTCCCTCGTCTTTTTCTCAACTTTCTCCATCTCACTCGTCTGTATCTCTCCCTTTCTCCGTCTCACTCGTCTTTTTCTCAACTTTCTCCATCTCACTCGTCTGTATCTCTCCCTTTCTCCGTCTCACTCGTCTTTGTCTCAGCTGTCTCCATCTCACTCGCCTGTTTCTCTCCCTTTCTCCATCTCACTCGTCTGTATCTCTCCCTTTCACCGTCTCACTTGTCTGTATCTCTCCCTTTCTCCGTCTCACTCATCTGTATCTCTCCCTTTCTCCATCTCACTCATCTGTATCTCTCCCTTTCTCCGTCTTACTCGTCTGTATCTCTCCATTTCTCCGTCACACTCATCTGTTTCTCTCCCTTTCTCCATCTCTGGCTCTACTTCCTCTCCAGAGGTCTGTGGAGCAGGTTCTCCATTCTTTAGCATCATACTCCGCTTTTGCCACACCTCTCCCCTCCCCTCTCTGCTTGGGCACCTAAGGTCCTTGAACCTGGGATCTAGAGCAGTTGCTATCTTTAACCACCACAGGTTTGAGCCCTCCTTTCGCCTGTTGAGATCCTTTGTGAATGCAGCCTTGAAGCGCACTATGTAGGCAGGGTCAACATCAGAGACCTCCATTGTATGCAGGAGATGGCATAGTGCAGATAGCATCACAGAGCAGGATACATACTTTTCACCACCTAGGAGCTCAGTGATATACCTACAGTACAGACACACAGCATCCCACAATTGACTAAATGACTACAGTTTACATTCAGATGGCACCTATTCATTGTATAGGTCTTAAAAGAACACTCCACTATTTTTGAAAATAGGCTCATTTTCCCCTAAGAGTTAAAGTCAAGTCATGTCAAGTCACCTTTATTTATATAGCACGTTCAACAATACAGATTGTGTCAAAGCAACTGAACAGCATCAATTAGGAAAATAGTGTGTCAATAATGCAAAATGACAATAGTAAACACTCATTTTCAGTTAAAGACAGTTCATCATTGAATTCAGTGATGTCAACATCCAGCTCAGTTTAAATAATATCTTTGCAATCATGTCAACGATATCGCTGGAAATGAAGTGTCCCCAACTAAGCAAGCCAGAGGCGACAGCGGCAAGGAAACAAAACTCCATCGGTGACAGAATGGAGAAAAAACCTTGGGAGAAACCAGGCTCTGTCGGGGGGCCAGTTCTCCTCTGACCAGACGAAACCAGCAGTTAAATTCCAGGCAGAAATTAGAAATTAAGTTTCTACAATATTTAGTGGTAGTTTATCAGTGGTGATTGTCAGTTATTGTACATATGGCAGAAATGTACGGAAAAATAAATTTAAGATGTAATAAAACAGACGTTGAACACTATTAACAGCAATTATTATATGATGCAATCAAACTTATAGCAAAATGTGGTAGTTCTGTATGTTGTTTCAGGGTTGGCATCATCTGAGGTCCTCTGAGGGGTTGCATCATCTCTTCTCA
>NW_015507450.1:56456-66314 GCF_001515645.1 Sinocyclocheilus grahami | reverse complement strand
CAATTCTCAATATTAACTAGTTGCTTATTAACATGCATAGTACTAGGATATTGGCTGTTTATTAGTACTTATAAAACACATATTAATGCCTTATTCTGCATGACCATATTTTAGATCCCTTAATCTTAAACCCCATACCTAAACTTAAACAGCAAATTATGAGTTTATTGAGGCAAAAGTCATAGTTAATATTTAGTTAATAGTGAGAATTGGTCTCCAAACTAAAGTGTGATTAAGTTACTAAAGGCAGAGCCATACTTAGATTAAACATATGATGAGTACTCCCGTGGCAAAGATTAACACATTTAATAAATGTACACAAGTAAACACTTATATTATGCACTGCATTCAAGCTGCTACACCTCAGATGTATGAGAAATTATCAGTAAATAATACTTTATTAATAACATTTTAGTTTAACTGCTCTCATAAATGTAAAAGGACTTAAATTTAATGTCAATATGATGAAACAAAGCTATGATACTGTTTTTTTTTTATTGATACTGATACACCTATAGCATATTCTGCTCAGAAAAGGTTGAATGCTCAGTTGTGTGTGAGGCGTAATGCTATGCTTTCTTATTTTATGGAAAACAACAGCTCGAAGACATCTTTTCCGAGATCCGTTTTTGAGTAAATGATAACAAATAATGATAAAGATTTCAAAGATGAAAATGACATGAAATTACCATTATAACCAGTATGGTAGCAGAGGATCACTCATTTAGCTCAGTTGCCATTTAAACTCCCTAGTTTTTTTTCATGTCTTGCTTTTGGATTTATTGTAAAAATATAACAAATTTTAGTACTTTTAACTGTATTGAAGTATAAAGTATAGCAAGTGCAGGAAGTCACAAAGTCTCATGTCATTTAAAAATAAATAAATAGGCCCAGACACCAACAGACTTTAAGGGTTATTTATTTAAATACTTAACTAATTAACTACAAATTAAGTTAATTATTAATGGTATAACAATTAAATAATGCATTACATATTTTGAAATATTTTTAGATTTAATTTAACAGCTACATTTAAGTTTTATCTTTAACTGTAAAAGCTGCTAAATATTTTCAGCCGACACAGACTTGTTACTGCTGTAGTTTTGTTACTCTAAATTTAGTCTGACTCACTTAATGCACAGCTCTATTTTTGACTTTGGCTCATCAGATATTTCATTCCATTATCACTGTCAGTCATAGCAATTAGTTGCGGAACAATTTATTTTTTACACTCGCGTTTGTCATTCTTGAAACAGTACAGGTGGACATTTGGTCCTCTTAGAAAAACAAAAAATGTCTTCAAATTGTGAATGGATTATACAGAAACTGAGCAAAGGGCACTCCGTAGCTGATTTTGACAGTTGATCGGAAATGACTGAGCTGGCCTATCTAAAACCAGGAAGTAACTGTGCATGTGGTCAACTGCATGACTCTAATCCATTTTTGGTTTAAGTATTGCATAATACTGAAAAATGTATTTTTTTGCAGATTGATGTCAGTCTCCTACAATTCTCGGCGTACTGTAAGAAAAGTTGAGATTGGGTGGATGCACTATGATGGGCAGGGCTTTGTTCAAATGAGAGCAAAAAAAGGAGGGGGAACAAGGAAGTTGAGTGTGCCAAAAGACTGGAAAAGGGAAGAACTGATGGAGGAGGCAATTTGTTTGTTTTTTCCCAAATGGAAAAATGTTAGAGTTTGAATTGGATCTAACAAATTATCAGGAAGTGTCACTAGATAAAGAAACTACAGTGGAGGAAATGTATAATGCATCCAAGCTCACAATAGGCGCGTTTCCATTACAGATTTGTGCAAAACTTTGGCGATATTTTATAAATGTCGATAAAAAGTATTGCGAAATGACAGCGTTTCCATTAACCGATGTTATGAGACTTAAACGTAACCTTTTGCCTCTCGCGATAAGTCATGGCAACGGATTTTGGTGGGATTTTGGCTATATTTATTCAAAGGCGGCTTATGCATGTATCTTTACAGAAGCAGCAAAGAGAGCCGCTTGAGAAAGTGCGTGGCGCGGCTGGAATAAACCATAGACTGTATAAAAACATAAACACAAGCATTGAGTGGCCGTAATCAGCTTCAGTGGCCGTATCAGAGCCACACTGCACCGCAGACGTGTGCAGTGTAAACTGTCTAAGTATTAATAGTAGGGAAAGCCCCTTATACTGGAGCACGGCCACATATGAAGTATTTCTTGGAGATTATAGTACACTGAAGAATGATCATATGACTTTTTACATACGCCATGTGACCTGTAAATGCGAAAAAGCCGTTTCCATTGCAGTTTTGCGAATTAATCCTTTTTCGCATTGCCTGAAAAACCACCTCATGCGAGCGTAAAAACTTTTTTGCGATATATGGGCATTTTTGCGAAATTGACGCGTTTCCATTAGGCGCATTTTCAATTCGCAATTTCAATTTGCGCAATTTGAAGGGTAATGGAAACGCGCCTAATGATGATGTTCTACCTGACAACAAAAAAGGTGGAGAGGGAAGTGAAGTGGAAATATCAGACACAATGGAGGACTTACACAACAATAACCAGGATCAAAGTCTTACCACTTCCAGCAGAATGAATGACTTCTTTCAAGCTTTAGACATGGATGTCATTTTTGTGGAAAGTCCGGGCAATGATGCTGTATCTCCCTTGCATTCCACCGAGGATCTGAATGTTCCTTTTCAAAGTTCTTCAATGGCCTTCCCAGATCACTCGCATACAAGCGATGTAGTGACAGCACTGGAATAGATGAACAAAACTTAGATGACACTTTGCCTCTGAGCCCAGAACCCATTGTTCCACAAAAAAAAATTATTGTTGTTCATCGTGGACAGATATTTTCTGAACTCATTGCACATTTCTGTGATGAAACCCTTCCACATACACAGAGTGAAGTAGAAGTGAAGCTGCTCCTCCCAAATGCACGGTTTGAGATGGGCCATGATGTTGGTGGAGTGTTCAGGGATTGCCTATCAGAGTTTTGGCAGGAATTCTATGATCAACGCACGCTGGGGAACAATTTTAAAGTTCCCTTTCTTCAACATGATTTTGGCAAAGAAAAGTGGGAAAGTGTAGCCCGAATAATTCTGTTCGGCTGGAAGAAAGAGAAATATCTCCCAATAAAACTTGCACCTGCCATCTTGCAGCAAGCAATAAAAGGATCTGTAAAAAGTGATCTGATTGAGAACTTTTTGAAGTATGTCTCAGAAAATGAGTGTGCTGTGTTAGAAAGCTGCAGAACAGACTTCTGTAGTGCAGACCAGGAGGAATTGCTTGAGACCTTAGACAACTACAGTTGTCGGAGAATTCCAACAGAAGAAAACTTCAAGCAAATTTTGCAAGAACTGGCACACAAAACTCTCATTCAAGAGCCTGCTTATGTTCTTGAACAGTGGGCAGGTATACTTGGATATATTTATATTTATATTATATATACTTATTTCAAAGCACTTGACAGCTTACTTGAGGGAGTGTGATGCAAAACGACAGTCTCTGTTTCTTAGATTCTGTACAGGATCAGATTTGTTTATAGGCAAAACTATAACAGTTGATTTCACAGACCTTAAAGGGTTTGAGAGAAGACCGGTAGCACACACCTATGGCTGTTTTTTCAGAGGCTTTTCAGATCCGAAATGAACACAATTCTTCAAAGCAATGTCTGGGTCATGGACATAGTTTAGTGGTACATCAATTAGATATTGGCAGATATGAGTTATGGCCAGCTCATATGCTAGCTATTTGTCTTGGGTCATTCTTCATACACTTACAATTATTTTACACATGTACAGAACGTAAAACATTCACTTTAATTTGTCCACTTAGTTATTGCTGTTTACGTTGAATGTCGAACAACCTTTTTTATGACTCTCGATAGTGAAAGTGCTCTTCATTGTTTAGGTACAAACTACTGTTTACATTCAATTGTACATGTTGCCTCTTCAGTGAGATGATGGCTTTGAATCATTATAATGTGTTCTTAACTTTGTGCTTGTATACAATTGGGTGTTGCATTATTGTGAACCTTTCATACATGCCATAGATAAAACATTTGAACAGTTTTATAAGATTGTTTTATTGAAATAATTTTAATGTGGTTTGTTTTATTCTTACTTGTACCACATTGTAATGTTTGGTTAACCACTCATGTATTAAACACAACACAACCTGCATATATGGTGCCAATGTTTTTTTGTTTTTTTTTGTGCATTGAAGATGAAGTGAGTGAGTACCACAAGCCAATAAATAATGCACATCAAAGTTCTATTCTGAACTTTTAAAATCTATTTCAGTTGTAGCTCTAGTGGCACACAAAACCTGACAGCCAATGTACCATGTAAAATTATTACAACCATTCAGGTTCATCAAGCCTGTTAAATGATTTATAGGACTACAAGTAGGAAAAAAATACTATGGAAGTCAATGGTTCTCATCAACTGTTCAGATCCCAACATTTTTCAAAATATCTTCTTTTGTGTTCAACAGAAGAAAGAAACTCATACAGGTTTGGCTCATTGGTAGCATAATTGCATTTACAATACAGTCAAATTACAATTGCAATTGCATCAATAATGTTATGAGGTTAAAGTTTTAATTATGGACATTTTAATGTAGAAATATGTCAGTACCTGTCCAAAATTACATTGTACGCTCTTAAACTATGTACTGTGTGTCTAGTGTATGGCATTTAGACAACTTGCTTGTCATCAATTACATAATTAAAGGTGCAATGACTGAGTACATGAAGTGTCCAAAATTCTGTGTTGGAATTTTTAAGTGTGAACACAATATTTATATTACAAAATGGCTTAGTGCATAAGCATATGAATTGGGATGCACCTACAGAATCATTCATTCATTCAATACACATTAAGCTGCCTATTGCGTCATCAGTGCTGTTCTTGGCCGTGCTTCTCAGCTGGGTGCTTTAAAGGTAGCAGGGCTTCATACAGTGGATAACGGTTAAATCTGTCAGCAATAAGCAATATGCAAAATTAAGGGTTCAGCATAAGGTTCAGCAAGACTTGAACGTTTATTACAATAAAGGGTCTGGCCCATAATTGTAAAAAAAATGTATTCCCTGAACATAAGCATGTTTAAAGACAAATTACCATAAAATGAAATATAACTTCTGCTCACCCTTAATCTTGATAGAGATAGATATAGCACAATGGAAGTAAGGGCGGGGATTGCAGAGCCTTTGACCTCAGACACTTGTTTTGAGACTTGATTGGCCTTTTCATGAACAAAGAACAAATAAGAACAAATACAAATAATATTCAGACAAAAAGTTACTTTTTTGTTTAAAAAAATTCCCTGCAGTCTGAAGCTCAGGGGATTTCATCCTCTTTAAGTTGTTGACTGATGAATAGAAAGTGATAGGAAGTTTGTTTACAAAAAAATCATACTGTCTATTTAAAAACAAAAAAACAAAACAATGTAATTTGATGTTAGATCAAATGCTGGATATCAAAATCACATTTTCCCCCAGTGTAATGTTACAGTTTTTTAGCATAGATAAATATTTATTTTAATTTCTTAAGCATTCAAAATTGATCAATTAATAAATCTTTAAGTTGTTGACTGATGAATAGAAAGTGATAGGAAGTTTGTTAACAAAAAAAATCATACTGTCTATTTAAAAACAAAAAAACAAAACAATGTAATTTGATGTTAGATCAAATGCTGGATATCAAAATCACATTTTCCCCCAGTGCAATGTTACAGTTTTTTTTAGCATAGATAAATATTTATTTTAATTTCTTAAGCATACAAAATTGATCAATTAATAAAAGAATATGAAAAGTGTGCTCCCCAGTCTATCCATAAATACTCTCTGTTGCCTTGTGAATGGTTGTGACCTATAATAATATGGGAAAAACAATTACATCTTTACTTTAAACATGTAAGGGACAATTTTTAATATCACTCTTGAGTGTCAGTGTAACAAAAGACAAATGCAAAAATCTTTATGGCCAGATGGTAGTTTTTTACAAATGTGAACTATAATTATGAAGGCCTGCTTCTGAATATGCACAGCCAGCCAGTTTGTGGGAAGTGTTTTCCTTGCAGAACTCTGCAAATGTAGTCCTTCTTACCTATGATTGGACTCAAAACAGACTGATATGTGATACCAAGAGCTTTGAGATTCCCTCCAGTGGTCCAAGGTTGCTTGGGTAGGGAGAGTAACTTGGTGAAAGGCTGCAGTTCAACACCTAAAGTTGACGAAGTTTGAGGTAAAGGTCTGTAATTTCATAAACATCATCTGACATGACAGGGTTATGCTCAGCAATGAGTTCTACACACAGTTGAAAGACATCCTCATCACAAGGGTAGTCTTTAAATAAACACTCCTCTTGGCAAATGCTCAGTTTTGATTGTTCAATTGGATGCAAGAAATTCTGCACTTCATATAAGCTGGGAACAGCAAACATTATTGAAGGTCGACCACTGGGAGCACGTGGGTTGTGAGTTTACAGTTTGTGGGGTTTTAATAAATACTTTTTTCTCCATCTCCTTTGTCATGTGCTTTACTACAGTCATACGTGACAAACAATGGTATTGCAAAACAAGTCAATGTCAATGTTATCTTAAGAGCATAAACCACTTTCCCAGAATCTAGCACATTCCAGCACATGAAAAGTTGTAAATTAGGTTAATAATTAATGTTTTATGTCATTGAATTGAACTTGACAAGTTGTGTTGAAAAAGGTTGTATACCATTTCTTGTGTTTTACACACATAGCCTGTCATCTTCAGTATATTCTATATATCATTTAGTTATACATACATTTCATTCTATTCTTACTTTTAATTTTGTTATTTTTTATTGTTTATTAATCCATGCACTGTTGATATAGGATGTTGTTGCATGTGGGGGAATAACATTCAAACTCTATCAGCAACATTTGTGGCATGATATCAATCACCACAGAAATAAATGTAAGCTTATTCTTTAGTTAAAGCAGTAAATGTTAAATAATGCCCTATTTCAGTAGTATTGTCACAAGGCTTCTACATTATATATGCAAACATCACTTGCTGATTTTGTCTCTGTAAACTTACATCCAGATGCACATGGATACCAGAAAGTGGCGTGACAATCTATATCGATTTAAAAAAGATGAATTATTTTCTGTTGTGATAAACATACAGTAGTGCCACAAACATTGTGAATAGAGTTAAACAACTACTGAACCCAGGGACATCCCTTTGAATATGATTAACTTTAACTACTTTTTTATCTGAAGCAATATAAGTCAAGTACAAAAGACCACAAACAGGACACTATAAAAAGAGCATGAGGGTCTGTGGGGATGACGGAGCAAGAGCTGGACATCAGTGAAGAATGAAGGGTTGGTTACGTACACTGCTGCTGCTGGAAACCTTTGTGTTTGTCATACAGCAGCAGGTAAATGAAGGACGCGGTGAGAATGAGATCAGTCAACAGCTCAGCAATGAGGACAGAAGACAGAATCCACCTCAGACAGACACTCTGAGAGATGAAGCTTCAACTGACAGCCAACAATACTGCCATCTGAGCTTCCCTGACATCCACGCAGCACTGAGAGAACTGACCGCCACCATCACAGAGCAGAAAGCCAACATCAGAGCTTTAGAGACACGACTGAGGGACGCTGAGAAAACTGCAGAACAACAGGCGGTCATCCTGGAAGAGCTGAACAAGAAAAATGATGGTGCCTCACCAAAACATTCACACTTTTATTAGTGATCCTCAGAGGAAAACACCAATGTTATACTATGCAAAGTGTAAACGTTAGTGTAAAACTGAGTTTTTTCTATTACAATAAGCATTATAAATGTAATTTAACACAATCTTTATTTCTTCACAGAAAATTCCAATCTTACTCAGAGTCAAGTGGAGGAGCTGAGAAAGGAAAATAGAGGTGAAACAGTGTGTTTGAATGATGTTAATACATCCTCAGTGTAATAGAGTAATACATCACAGTATTGCTCATGTTTTACAATCACAGACAGAGAGATAGCGTTCTCAGCTGCACTGATGGAATCTGGCAGTGGAGATGTTGGTCCTTTCCCCACTGACATCACACTAACCTACAGGAACGTCTTCACAAACATAGGGAACGCCTACAACCCAATTACAGGTAATTGTCAATGAAATGGAGTCATAAAACCCATAGTAATGAGAACCCTTCTGCTCCATTCAAACCTCTCTGCAGTTGTGTAATGTGAATTAGAGAATTAAATGATCTACCATGTTTCAACACTATTACACTGTGCTTGGTAATTAAGCAATCATGCAAGACACAGCTGATTCTCTTCTTTATCTTTCATTATATATTCACAGGTATTTTCACAGCCCCACTGAAAGGAGCGTACATGTTCAGCTTCTCTGTCTATGGTCATGGTAATCCCTTAACTCCATCAACTGTCTCCATTGTGAAGAATGAACAGCGGGTGGTTGTAGCACATGGCCATCAGGATCAGTACGCTGTGAACTCCTCAAAAGGAGTAGTGTTGGTTCTGGAGGTTGGAGATGTTGTCTATGTGAGACTTTGGTCTGGAAGTAAGATAAATGATAACGAGGATAACCACATCACTTTCAGTGGTTACCTACTGTTTCCCTTAAGATAACAGGAGCTTTGAAGAATGTGATTCCAGTAAAACTGAACCTTTAGCGTATGATTGAAGATGAAAATCATGAAATATCATTAACACATGAACCTGTATATACGGTATGAAAGTCAGTATAATAGACTACTCATAAGTTCTGAGCTGTCTATGCATGTAACTTTGTATAAAGAGTTTGAGCACTGAGACAGACGGTACCCATGAATATCACATGTGACTCATGTGATTTTATAAAGTAGCAAATCTAGAATGATAAATAATCGCTTTTTAAGTGTAGCTTATTACTAACCTTTGTTCTGTATCTCTTCATCCTACATTAATAAGATAATAAAGAGACATTATTGTTCCATTTTCTTTTTGTCATCTTATTAAATATTACTGTACTACTGGTTTGTTGGAGAAATATGTTAGATCAACTATGCTTGCTTTAAGGTCATGATAGCATATGTATATATAGCAAGTAATTCATGACATGACGTAGTCTTCAAGTAATTTACAATCTTTGTCTCTAAAATCAAATTTTGTAGCATTAAAAATAAACAAAGAAGTTTATTTTTCAGTCACAAACTCTTTATTCTTATCACAATCTTATTGTACATTGATCTCGAGTCTCAAACCAGGCTTCAGACAAGGAGCCCTAGTTTAACGATCTAAGCGCATGGTCTAAAGCGCATTGTCCCTATTCTCTTAATGAGTAATGGGTGTTTTTTTGGGCGTAACGTGCAATAAACCAATTAGAGTCTCATCTCCCATCCCCTTTAAAAGCTAGTTCAATTCAATTCAAGTTTATTTGTATAGCGCTTTTCACGATACAAATTGTTGCAAAGCAACTTTACAGCAAATTAAGTTTCTACAATATTTAGTGGTAGCTTATCAGTGGTGACTGTCAGTTAATGTACATATGGCAGAAATGTACGGAAAAATCAATTAAAGACGTAATAAAACAGACGATGAACACTATTAACAGCAATTATTATATGATGCAATCAAACTTGTAGCAAAATGTGGTAGTTCTGTATGTTGTTTCAGGGTTGGCATCACCTGAGGTCCTCTGAGGTGTTGCATCATCTCTTCGCAGGTGTTCTGGATCCAGACTGAAGCTTGTGTAAATCCTAGTTACCACGGGATGCCAATCCCAGCAGAAACAGAGAAACACATAGCAGGGGTTCTGCAGACATGAAAAAGTTCCAATTAAGACCTTTTTAATACCACCTTATATGAAATTTAAGACCTAA
>NW_015507450.1:0-53788 GCF_001515645.1 Sinocyclocheilus grahami | reverse complement strand
GTTTTAACCTGCTCAATATACTTTTTATTATTTTATGTATATTTGTGTTTTAATAGGTTTTCATGTTGTCTTAACCATTTTATTGCTCTTAACCATTTTAATGTGTGTATGTCTTTAAATGAGTTTGGGTCTGCCTGTCATGTGACTGATCACATGACAGGAAGTAGGAAATGGACAGCATAAAGGAGGCAGCATGTCAAACAAGCATGGTCGTTGCTCTCATTACGACCAAGTGGTGATCACCTGCAAACTGGAATAGTGGAGTTACCTCTGTGGACTTACCTTTCCAGCACTTTGGATTAACACTACAGTGGACTTTTGTATATACACCGGTGGACACTTTTGGGGACATTCACTTTGGGACTAGCAACACACTGGATTTCTTAAGGACTGTTTTAATGGTATGAAACTGAAAGACTCTAGACTTCTAGTTTTGTGTTGTTTTAAGGCTCTTGTGAATATTGTAAATGCATATTTGATTTTCACTTTTAACATTGTTGTCTGTCTCATCTTTTAAACACTCAAAGCTCTCACATAGTATAATCTGACCCCTTTTTAACAAACGTAACATCTTCCAATAAGGCAGATCGTTACAACGTTGGCGATGCTAATGGGCTATATGCTAATAGCGGACTCAGGAAATCAAAATAAAATTAGTGATAACAAGGTGCTCTGATTGTTTTTGTTGTAGAATACGATAGGGGATATGACCGTAACATTTTGAATTCATGATTGCAAAATTAAAATTCTAAACGGAACGATTCAATAATGTTATTAACCTGTTAAAGGCCATTTCAAATAGGAATATCTGTTCGGAATGATTACATTTAATTTATTTTTTGTTTCTGGTTATGTTCCTGTCAATTTCATTTGTTTCTAGTTTTTGATTTCCTTGAACCAGTTCTTAAACCGGCTCTGGGTAGAGCATGTGAGCGAAGCACTCCGCTATGTTTTCCGCTCTATGGACGTGTGCTCCACTCAGTCACTCTAACCACCCAAGCAAGCGCTCCGTTAATATTCAGCTTGCGCTCGCCGTAAACCAATTCCCGTTCCGACATACAATTTCTCTAGTAAGCCTAATTGTTTACTGTTTGTACCGAAATTCTTGGATAATTGTCTAAAATTAAGCATGCTGATAAATAGCAATTATCATGTTTCAGAGCGAAATTCTTACATTCTTCTTAATTTTATTAATTGTAATGTATTAATGTATCAAATATATGAATCTAACCTTAGCAAACCTACCTAAAATGCAAAAACTCAAAGTGTATTTGAGTTTCATTAACTTTATTTCCGTGAAAATAGCTGCAGTTGTTGTGCAATAGAACATTCAAAACAGGCTCATTAAAACACAAACGCGCACACACACACACGAAATTAAATGTGTGTAGATCTTTACAAAATACACCTGGATTATAAAGCCTGTGAAAAGCACACCCAAGATAAAATGCACTTAAAGAACGCTTGGATTATGAACTGACGTCAATGAAAGAAAGTTAAAACTGACCATAACTGTGGGGAACTGTGGTCTATTAAAACGTCTCTTGATGTTTACTGGATTTTAGAATTTACTTTAAGAAACATTAGCTTGGACAAAGTGTCAGGCTCATTTGGTGTGCCCGGGAAAGCAATCCAGCGGCAGAAAACACTCGCTCAGTGCTGGAAGAACCACTGGGGATGCTGAAGATTTTGCAGGCGACCATGGCTAGTTGAGGGAGGGATCCAGCACTGGTTTTCCAAAATCCTAGAACGTCTTCCTGTGGACTTTTTCTCATTGAGCCCAGGTACTCCTCCATCTGACCTCTGGAGGTGTCAGCTACACTCGAGTTACTCTCATATGAGCCGAAAATGCGCACCTTCTTGGGAACACTTCTGGCCTCAGTAACTGTGTCTATACGACTGCATTCTGCCTCCTTCACCAACATTTCGCGAATCTCTGCGAGTTGATTGCTCACTGTACCATCTCTAATAATCCATTCTGTTTTTATATGTGGATCTAATACAGCCGCCAACACAAGGTGCTTGTCAGAATAGAATCTGTTAAAACAAGAGGAGACATTAACTGACAGTGTCTCCGCAAACGCACAAATGGGTAGTCCCTCCTCTTCTACTGCACTTTCCTCAAACCCTGGGAGGTTGAAAGCCTTTATCATGTTACTGGCGCTGTCGGTCACCACCCTGACAACGCGTCTTTGTAAATTCCAGTGTTGTAAAACACCTTCATATTTCTGAAAAATATTCTCAGCTGTGTGGTGTCCTTTAAGATGTTCACAGGACAGAAACACAGTGTGACCATTGAACACTTCATCAACGAAACTTGCCACAACACCCAGAAAGCTGTGTCCACTTCTGTTTGTCCATATGTCTAGCGTAAGCGTGAAGCCATCTCCTAACTGCAACAGCTCCCTAAGCCTGCCTTCCATCTCACTAAGAGCATTTGGCATCAGTGTATCACGCACTGTACTGTAGCATGGAGTGGTGTACCCGGGCTGGGCAACACTGACAAAATGACGCATGCCTTCTCGTTCACCTTTTGTCAGCGGTTCATAATCCAAGTGGCCAGTTGCAGTTTTTATATTATAACTCCATAACTGCTCTACTATTCTCGATCTCTACAGAATCTCGAACAAGCAAATCACCAAATGGCATTCTGGGTTGAGCGAGTGGAGTGGAATCTTCAGAAAGGCACTCTGCGCTCTTAAGGAAATATTACCGCTCCGCTCACATGCTCTGGCTCTGGGTAGAAGAGAGCGCTGTACATTCACTCCCCCCACCAACAATCCCTGCCGGTATAGAGACTCAAACCTTTGTTTTCTCTTCATATGTCCCCTGGATACAAATATACTTGCATGGCCATATGCTCGAGTGTTTCAGAACATGTCTCAACAGCTCTTGCTTGAAGTGAATCTAGTCAAAGGCTTTGTCCACTCTGTACTCTCTAAAGCTATGTGAACATGTCAGTGTTGTGGCATACTTTATCCCCATAAATATCAACACTTACCTACATCAGTTTGCCCCATCAGAATTTTAGAAACAGAACATCAGAAACATATTTGCACTATAATGAATCATAAATGATTTGTGGAACACTTTAAAAAATAGAAAATATTTTTATATCTGACTGTTTTGAGTTTAACTTGCATCCTGTAGTTCCCTGTGGCTGTTCAACTTTTATCTTCTCCGACAAGCAAAGATATGCAAGCTGACAAATATTGATTGTATTGTTAATAGAATATATGGTTGCTTGCGTTTACTTTAACGTTCAATGAATTGTTTTACATGTCATGTTAGGGTGTTAAGTGCATTTCGCAAATCCCCCGGGCCAGAATCCACAAATAATTATTTGAATTAATATTGTTATATTATTTTGTCTTCTCTAGTTCCCTATTGGCTGAGCTGGGGAAGCGAGGCTATAAAGTGGAAGGAGGCGAACTCTCGTCTCTCTCTCTCTGCCAGCCACAGCCACATCGTTATGTCTCGCCTTAAGCTGCAGTCACATTCGAATGCGTCAAACCAGCTGCTTTAAAGGGCCCATAACAAAGAGGTAGAAATTGATATTGTCTTATTAATATTGATAAGCCCCTTGATGTTAATGCTAATATACTCACAAAATTGACAAAATCTGGTAATAAACCCACATCAAGCCACCATTGTTTATTGTTTCTTGTGTTGCTCAAATCCATATTAAGAATGTGTGGGCCATCATCAGAGATATTGATAGCTGAATATTCAGAAATAATTAACTAATTGTAAAAGAATATTGTATGAATAAAAATTACTCAATACTTGACTAACAATTATATACATTAGAAAGGGAAGAAAATGCCTTTTGGTTCAACACATCCAGTCTGACTCTGCCTTAGCCATACTGTTTGTTCTAGAGATTTGGTATTTGACCTATCATCTGTAGGGTCCACAACCATTAAAATCTCCACCCAAGATAATATGATGGGTGTTCAAATTCGGAATGGAGGACAAAAAGGGATGTGAAAACACTATTGGCTCTTTTGTCTTTTATAGTGCTGCTTTACAGCTAAAAATGAAGTAATTTTATAATTGATTAATTTTACAACAACAGTGCTATTTTCTTGTTTATTACTGTGCATTGAAACTGCTTTGAAACTTTGAAAGATGCTTTGAAACTGTATGGTATAAAGCACTATATCAGTGATCTTCACTGTTGTTTTCACGAGATCCGCACTTATAGGACAAAGTTAATAGGAGAGCCACTTTTACTGCAAAGTATGAAAAGTTACATCCAGTCATAAATAGCATGTCTGTTTCTCAATCTGTGATCCCTGAACATGCAATATGCAATGCAATACAAAGGGGTTTATTTTTAAAAGTGATTTATTTAAAGTTATTTGCTTCTACATTAGCCCATCATGTATCAAACCATAAGAGCACATACGGCGTTAAGAGCTGTAAAGATTGCCAAAACAACTCGGCAGTGAGTCAATGTCATGGACGTAAGGGCAGAGCAAGTTTAAATATATTTCTAGTCTATATTTCCATCTTGTAATTCTGCTGTTTTTGGTATTTTAAAAATATAAATTATTTATAATAGAGCAGACACTGACTGTTGTTCATGTATTTATGTTCTCCTTTAGCGAGACCACAGACGCTGAAAACACTGCGCACTTCAGTATGTGTGTAGTAAACAAAACCGCGCATCTTTGCCATTCATTCATAAAGACACACGCAGGATTCATATTTAAATTGTATTTTTGCAGCTTAATATTTACAGATACCAGTCAATATTGTGATTTGATTTAAGTGTAATGACCTACTTTTGATTTATCCACCCAACTTTGACAAATTCTGTGACATTCCGCGTTATACAGTAAATTCTGTTTTTATGTCTGTATTCCGTGATTCCGTCCGCGTTTTCCACATCGCAGAAATCATAGGGCCATAATTATATAATGGGTTCTACTGTATTTTGTCGCGTCGCACCACGACGCTCGCGTCCGGTGTTGTCTTATTGTTTTATTGCAATTTTATTCCAGTAGTGGGTAAAATGACAATGCATGGTTAATGTTACCTCCAGTCAGTGTTAGAAATGACAAAGGCTTTGGCAAAGATAAAAATAAAATATAACTTCACGTTTATTATATATTATGAAAAGGCCACTTCCAGACATTTCATTGGTATATACCTGCAAAGCTTTATCTCAGGAGAGTCTCTAGATGATTTGTGCTAAATTATGTGATATTCCATGATATTCAAAATGATATCAGGACCCCTAATACAAAAGAAAAAAAATCCAATAGCCCTATCAATATGCTCTGGTTAACTGGCTTTCATTATTGTTGTAGGTGTCTGAATGAGGATTATGGCAGTCAGTGCATTCAAGCAGCTTGCAAACTTCTAAAGATGATCTGCAAAACAGTCAGTCGTGCATTTACAGATATTACTGTTGCTTGCATGAACCTTGTGGCCTCTGTATCAGGATTTGCCCAGGTATTCCATTCTGAAATCATATTATCTTTGTTTTAAATAACTGATTAAAGCCATTAGATATTCAGAAGACAATGACTCAAAATGCCTGACATTTGTTCAACCCTAAGACAACACAACATACGGACACTTTTTCTGAGAAGACTCATGAGTTACTCAGTGATGCCAAGCAAACAGTCCGAACATGGATTGGACTAACTTTCAAAAGCAGACTTTTAAACAGAGTTTCTGGAATGGTTGCCAAATTCACTAGAGAGATTGAGGTAAGCAGAACAAGTATGTTCATGGCCAGCAGCCATATCACCCTGTAGCCCAAGACTGGTTACCCACTGAAGCTATGCAGGGTTGAGCCTGGTCAGTACCTGGATGGGAGACCTCCTGAGAAAACTAGGTTGAGGCTGGAAGAGGTGTTAGTGAGGCCAGCAGCCCTGTGGTCTGCGTGGGTCCTAACACCCCAGTATAGTGATGGGGACACTATACTGTAAAAAGCACCGTCCTTCGGATGAGACGTTAAACTGAGGTCCTGACTCTCTGTGGTCATTAAAAATCCCAGGATGTCCTTCGAAAAAGTGTAGGGATGTAACCCTGGCATCCTGGCCAAATTTACCCATTGGCCTCTGACCCTCATGGCCTCCTAATCCCCATACACTGATTGGCTTCATCACTCTGTCTCCTCTCCACCAATAAGCTAGTGTGTGGTGGGCATTCTGGCACAATACAGGTGCGTCCAAATTAATTAGAATGTCGTGGAAAAGTTCATTTATTTCAGTAATTCAACTCAAATGACAGTTGTCCAGAAGACAATCATTGACACCCTTCACAAGGAGGGTAAGCCACAAACATTCATTGCCAAAGAAGCTGGCTGTTCACAGAGTGCTGTATCCAAGCATGTTAACAGAAAGTTGAGTGGAAGGAAACAGTGTGGAAGAAAAAGATGCACAACCAACCGAGAGAACTGCAGCCTTATGAGGATTGTCAAGCAAAATCGATTCAAGAATTTGAGTGAACTTCACAAGGAATGGACTGAGGCTGGGGTCAAGGCATCAAGAGCCACCACACACAGACGTGTCAAGGAATTTGGCTACAGTTGTCGTATTCCTCTTGTTAAGCCACTCCTGAACCACAGACAGTGTCAGAGGCGTCTTACCTGGGCTAAGGAGAAGAAGAACTGGACTGTTGCCCAGTGGTCCAAAGTCCTCTTTTCAGATGAGAGCAAGTTTTGTATTTCATTTGGAAACCAAGGTCCTAGAGTCTGGAGGAAGGGTGGAGAAGCTCATAGCCCAAGTTGCTTGAAGTCCAGTGTTAAGTTTCCACAGTCTGTGATGATTTGGGGTGCAATGTCATCTGCTGGTGTTGGTCCATTGTGTTTTTGAAAACCAATGTCACTGCACCCGTTTACCAAGAAATGTTGGAGTACTTCATGCTTCCTTCTGCTGACCAGCTTTTTGTAGATGCTGATTTCATTTTCCAGCAGGATTTGGCACCTGCCCACACTGCCAAAAGCACCAAAAGTTGGTTGAATGACCATGGTGTTGGTGTGCTTGACTGGCCAGCAAACTCACCAGACCTGAACCCCATAGAGAATCTATGTGGTATTGTCAAGAGGAAAATGAGAAACAAGAGACCTAAAAATGCAGATGAGCTGAAGGCCACTGTCAAAGAAACCTGGGCTTCCATACCACCTCAGCAGTGCCACAAACTGATCACCTCCATGCCACGCCGAATTGAGGCAGTAATTAAAGCAAAAGGAGCCCCTACCAAGTATTGAGTACATGTACAGTAAATGAACATACTTTCCAGAAGGCCAACAATTCACTAAAAATGTTTTTTTTATTTGTCTTATGAAGTATTCTAATTTGTTGAGATAGTGAATTGGTGGGTTTTTGTTAAATGTGAGCCAAAATCATCACAATTAAAAGAACCAAAGACTTAGACTACTTCAGTCTGTGTGCATTGAATTTATTTAATACACAAGTTTCACAATTTGAGTTGAATTACTGAAATAAATGAACTTTTCCACGACATTCTAATTTATTGAGATGCACCTGTATGGCTGCCGTCGCATCATCCAGGTGGATGCTGCACACTGGTGGTGGTTGAGGAGATCCCCCCCCTCCTTCATGCAAAGCGCTTTGAGTACCCAGAAAAGCACTATATAAATGTAACAAATTATTATTTTATTATTATAAATTGACAGTTCATTGACATCGATGTAGTTTATTATAATAATTTTGTTTGTTCTGCTTTACAGATGTGGAATAACATTATAACCATAGATTTCATGAGTAAGGACTTAACCAAAGAATGGAGAGAGACATTTACACGGGACTTTGAGGGAAAATATCAACAGGTACTCATCACAAAATGATATATGGTTAAAATTATGATTACATTTCATGACTTTTAGTTCAGTTTAGTTCTGTTTTCTTCTATTCTGTGCCTGGAATACTGCTGTTGAATACTCAGAAAAACTGATTTGTTCTTTTTCATAAAGAGCCTGGGATTGTTATTTGATTGAAATGCTGAAACTGAATTGTTAAATTCCCATGCCAAGTATCTAGTTTATTCTAGTTCAGCTCAAATTATTTTTTGGTGCTTTAAAGAAGTTCATACAAGTGGCATCAAAGCACAGGATTTTGACTGGAAACAGCCTTCCTGTTCCTTTCCAATCCACTAAAATGCTTGAGACATCTTAAGCAATTGAGATTTGCATCTTGATGAAATGCAGTAAATGTGACTCTAGGGAAACATTTTGCAATGACCTGGACAATTGACAACCCTCACTGATGTCTGTTTTCATTGTCTGTTTTTCTTTATTTGTAAATATACTGTACATAACTATTTTTTACTCCTATTAGGAAGATGATCTCGATCAAATACTGGTTTATTGCTCAAAGATTGAGGAACTTAACGACTCCAAGCCTTTATTGCTGGGTAGTGTGAAGAAGTGTGCTCTCCAGGCTGTTACTGCAGTATGCCAGGTAAAGGTCTTTCACTTTGTTCTCTCTGACAACATGACTCATTTAGCATCATACACATACTGTACATTAGAACATTTAATAAATTGAGATTAGGTCCAATACCTAGTCCAGTTTAAGGATTATATCTCCTATTTGTACCAACATAATTTATTTTCCCTTTTTACTTTCAACGTCACGTCAGTGACCATCGAATTGGGAATCTCGCTAGAGAGACCAATCTACTTCGAGTGTAAACTAAACGAGCCAATGCACATTGGTATGTGATATTTGCATCTGACTGCCATGCCTCGCAGCGCGAATATAAATAGGCACAACAAGCTTCGGTGTTCGTGAACAAGTGAATATACTCTGCAAGGAAGCCTCTGTGTGCGGGTTTTATGGTGCTGCAGCGGGTGGTCAGATCCTTCGTTGAGTGGGTGTACACTACAGTCTGCACTACCCCCTGTAGTGTTACAGCGGCCATCTCCCCTGTGTGCCTCAGCACAACTAAAAGAGCACTTCCTAAAAGAGCATTCATGGGTGCGTCTTTTTAAAGACGGCGTTGCGTCTATGTAAAAATGTAGATTCACCTGTGCATTTTGCGACGGTCACAGTCACTGCCTTACATGTCTGAACATTAACCATGCTGAGGTGGCCTTCGTGGATGAGTCATGTTCTCATTGCGGGAAGATGACCATCTCTGAGTTGCGGACCAGACTCCATTACCTCCAGAGGGGTGGAGTTCCAGTGCCTCTGCTAGATCCAGTTCTCTTTCCAAAAGGGGGAGGACTGCTTCGGGCAGTCGCCTGGGTGGTCTCAAAGGGACAGTGAGGACTTCCCCTCCGAGGAACCAACCTCCCAGGGGCCCTCACTCCACTCGCGCTCCGCAGCCAGTGGAGATGCCCGGTAAACGTGCTGGACCTTCTCAAAGTGTACCAGTCGTATCCTTTGGGGCTCCCTGAGCTCTCTGGGGATGAGTGAGCCTGAGCTCTCTGGGGATGATGATTCAGCTGTGGTGCCACCTTCTAGGACGGTGACAATGCCTGAATCGGACCCTGAGATGATGGCTATGCTTACCAGGGCCGCCGAAAAGATCGGACAAGAGTGGAGACCTCCACCGTGTACCGAGCCTTCAAGGCTGGATGATTGGTTTCTCGAGGCGGCTCATGCTGGTTCTCTGCACCCCAGTCGGTGCCTTTCTTTTCGGAAGTGCATAAAGAGCTTAGAGGGTCGTGAAGGCACCTTTGAAGAGGGTTGTGGAAGGTACCTTTTACTGGCCGAAACGGATCTGGTAGCTCCTCCTCCCTCACCACTCTCCATGGCGGGGTTGCCAGGTGGTACAAAGAGATCCCCCTGGTGGAGCAGTCGGCTGCAATGCAGTTGTGTCCAAAGCAATGAATGCTGTACGCATTCATCTAGTCTGACTGGCAGTGCTTATGCGGCCTGTGGAGAGGCGGCCTCGGCCTTACACGCTATGACGTTGTTGCAGGTTCATCAGGCCAAGGCACTGAAGGACCTGCATGAGGGTGGTCACAATCCTGAGGTTCTGAAAGAACTGTGGGTGACTACTGACCTCGCGTTATGAGCGATGAAGGTCACTGCACGTTCGCTGGGTCGTGTGATGTCCACGCTTGTGGTCCAGGAGCGCCATCTCTGGTTGTGTCTAGCTGACATGAGGGATGCCGATAAAAGTCGTTTTTTAAATTCCACCGTGTCCCAGACTGGCCTCTTCAATGACGCAGTCAAGAGCTTTGCCCAGCAGTTATCGACTGCACAGATGCAGACGTAGGCAATCAAACACATTCTGCCCTGGCGGACAGCTGCTGCCTCCACCCGAGTGCCTCAGTCTGCTTGTCGCTGAGGGCGGTCTGCTGCGTCCACCCCCGCTCCTGCGCTGCAGCAGCCTCCAGCCAAGCAGCGCCGTGGAGCCGGTCGTAGGCAGGCCGCCCAGCCCATCCAGGCCCCCGCCAAACTTGTCGGCAAACGGACAGGTAAGAGTCTGAGATAGGTGACCCAGAGATGGAGGAAGCAGCTTTTCGGGAGATGGTGATCACAACACTCCCTCCCCCGGAGGGGGGCCGGGTGGAGAATCTTTTGTTTCATTTTCCTTTTGTTTCGCCACTGGCCCTACAGATTGCCTTTAATTGTTTTCCAACATTGTTTGCATCTAGCCGATCTTCCTGAAACTCCTGATTCTGACACACTAATAAAACCAAATGTGAGAACATATGGCATGGCAGGTCCTGCCCTGTTTGACACAGATATTATAAAACCATACAAATAAAACATACTGTAAATTCTTTCTTTATGATATCATATAAAAAATCAGATGAGGTTCATGTTTATAACAGTAGACTATTATCTTTGATTATTTCAATTACAATAAATGCTTTGGGTCCAAACAATCTAGAATCAAAATCAGAATTAGCTTTATTCGCCAAGTGTGTGCAAACACACAAGGAATTTGTTGTGTTTTTTTAGGAGCTCTTGGTGCATACATACATACATAGATTAAGTGTGTGTGTGTGTGTAAGAGTGTGTGTGTGTGTGTGTGTGAGAGAGTGTGTGTGTGTGTTTACTGGTATATATGGTTTATGAGGACACAAATGTGTATAATGACATGGGTACTACAACGTAAACATTGTTTGTGAGGACACAAATGTGTCACCGTAAAACAAAAGGCTTAAAAAAACATACAAAACGGTGGTTTATGACATTCAAAAATTGCCAGTAGTTTTCTGTAAGGGGCAGGTTTAGGTGTAGGGTTGGTGTAGGGCAGGGGTGCCCAAACTCGGTCCTGGAGGGCCGGTGTCCTGCAGAGTTTATCTCCAACCCTAATCAAACACACCTGAAGCAGCTAATCAAGGTCTTACTATGCATACTAGAAACTTCCAGGCAGGTGTGTTGAGGCAAGCTGGAGCTAAACTCTGCTCAAAGTATTAAATTAGGATAAAATTTTATTGTTGTTATTTATCTTAAAATTGTTTAAATACCCAAACTAAATAAACAAACTTTCTAAAGTGCCTAATTGTCAAAATTAGTACAATATCTTTATAGAAAAATCCTAACTCTGAACAGGTTATTGCATTATGACTAATTTTTGTGCTGTTGTCTGCTCTAGCTCCCTCGATATACTATAAATACATGTGAATATCTGTCTGGTAAATTTACAAATGTAACTTTACAATAGATAATAATGATGTCTAAGTTAACAAAAACAAATCTACAGTAGCCTATTTACAGATGAAACTCACCTGCACTTGAAGTTCTGAACAGGTCACTAATTTTGCCACATTTCACTGCTTCTTCTGGCCGCTTCCTCTCCTTCCTCGATTACTCTGTTCAAAACTGTTTGACAGAAGCTCAGAATAGACGTGAGCCAAATCGTATATAGTGCTGTCAGTTAAGACTGTCCGACTCATGATTTATTATCAAATTATTATCGATTTATTAACGAATGTCGAATTCAGAAATGTATATATAAACAGGGCAGTGGGCCAAATCAGCTGTCAGGCCACCGGGAATTCTTCCGGTGCTCCCGATTGCCAGTCTGGGCCTTGGTGTGATTTTATGCTGCCTTGAAAAACAAATGACCTGTATTTTTGCTACAGATAATTTAAATCCCAATTTTTTTGACCAATTTTCCACTTTAACTATTGCAGCTTACATTTTCTTTTAGACATATGATATATTGTGGCCCCTAATCCACGTCATCTGCATGCAAAGATTTTCCTACATTTTGTTCAACCTGAGAGAAAATATCTTTAATTGTTATTTTGAATAATAATGGACTACAAACGCTACCTTGTGGAAGTCCATTCTCCACCGTATATACTCTAGAATATTCTTCACATACTCTCACTTGTATTTTTCTGTTAAATAAAAAGTCCAGAACCACAGTCAACGCAGCCATCTACCAGGAAATTTTAGAGCACTTCATGCTTCCATAAATGCCTACTGTTACTCCTCCTTCTGCCCTTTAAATAGGTGAATCAATGCATTTCTTGCACCCTCTGAGAGTGCCCTCTAATGCCCAGGTGAATAATGCTGCAACGAGAAGGCTATGGGTACCACAGAAACAGGAAAACTGCTAAAACGCATATGCCTATTACACTTAAAAGCATTCTGTTGCAGTCTCCAATTCATGTTGTGTTTAACAACGCCCGTCAGCTGTACCTTATTGTCCATGGTGATGACCCAAACGTTTTGAGACTTAGTAAATGATGATGTAATGGGGCGAACGGGACGTGAGACGTGCGGATCCATCTGCAGGCTTTTATTAGACAGAGACGTGGTCATAAAACAGGCATGGGTCAAACAGTGGCAAACAGGTATATTTCAGGCAAAACAAAAGAGTATCCAAAGGAAGGCGTGAGTCAGTCAATAGTGAACGTAATCCTGAGGCAAATGGGGAATCCACAAGACAAGCTAGAGTCCAGGCGAGGTGCAAACACAGTCCGAAACAGAAAGGCAAAGGGTAATTCCAAAACAGGCTAAATTCCAAGGCAGGCGGAGATCAGACGAGACTAGATAACAGGCAAGGATCAAGACACGGGTAAACAGACTAAGAACTAGGCTAGGCTAGACAAGACACTGGAAACTTGGAATGGAAATGTAGTCCAGGGTGATGTGTGACAGTCTGTGTGGTGTGAGTGTCTATATAACGGGAGGGCGACCTCTGGTGGCAAGCGAACGGAAGTCCATGGACAGGATTCGTGACAGAGACCCCCACAAGGAACGGCTTCCAGACGCTCCTAACATAATACAATCCAGGAGGGCGGTGGAGTGGAAGTGGAACAGGGGGAGGGACGGAGGGCCAGGTCCACGTCGAAGTGCAGAGACCGAGAACTAAGGCAAGAGCAGGGCACAAAGGTGGAACCGACAAAGCAGGAAGCCGGGACGGAGCAGAGAACCAGGGTGGAGCCAGCAAAGCAGGAAGCTAAGGTGGAGCAGGCGGAGCTGAGGACCACAGACCAGAGCAGAAGACCACCAGACCGGAGCAGAAGACCACCAGACCAGAGCAGAAGTCTAGCAGAGCATAGCCGAAGACCACCACAGTGGACCAGAGTGATCAGGAACCCATGGCAGGGACTTGGGCCTAGGGAAAACTGAGAAACGAGATACAGGCAGTGCATTTACAGTCTCAAGGACTGAGGCAGCGGACGCCATCGGCTCTGGAAAAACAGCAGGATTTTATTAGACAGAGACGTGGTCATAAAACAGGCATGGGTCAAACAGTGGCAAACAGGTATATTTCAGGCAAGACAAAAGAGTATCCAAAGGAAGGTGTGAGTCAGTCGACGGTGAACGTAATCCGGAGGGCGAGGCAAACGGGGAATCCACAAGACGAGCTAGAGTCCAGGTGAGGCGCAAACACGGTCCGAAACAGAAAGGCAAAGGGTAATTCCAAAACAGGCTAAATTCCAAGGCAGGCGGAGATCAGACGAGACGAGATAACGGGCAAGGATCAAGACACGGGTAAACAGACTAAGAACTAGGCTAGGCTAGACTAGACACTGGAAACTGGGAATGGCTCTGTAAAGTAGCTATCACTATACAGAGATAGATGCTAAACAATACTCGGCCCTGAACAGTGGTTAGGGCCTCATATTTAAAGTGTGTGTGATTGGTTGCAGGTGAGTGCATAATCAGTGCAATGAAACATGGGAAATGTAGTCCAGGGTGATGTGTGACAGTCTGTGTGGTATGAGTGTTGTTATCTGCTACCAACAAACTGTTCTTTCTTCAATTCTCCTCATACTACGGGTCGGGGTGGAGGCTTGGCCTCCATCTATAAAGACACTTTTCCCTGTCACTCTGTCGCTGGGGGCTCAGCTACAATATTTTAAACTCACGTGCGAAAGGGTTAATGAATACAGCAGTTTTGAACTGCAGTTATTTGCTCTGGAACTTTTTGATCCATTTCTGATAGCAGTGATTTACTGTCCTCCAAAATACAACAAGGACTTTTTAACTGATTTTGCATATTTATTGGGGGAATTCATACCGAAATATGATAAAATTTTCATTCTGGGAGACTTTAATGTTCATGTTTGCTGCACTGATGATCATTTAGCTAAGGATTTCATCAATTTATTACACGCTTTTGATGTAGTTCTACAGTTCAATGTCCCTACCCATCAGCATGGACATACACTTGATTTAGTATTCTCGCATGGTTTTTCTCTCTGTGACCTTGAGGTTTGTGAAAATGTTTTTTCTGATCACAAGACTGTTATGTTTATGGTTCCTTGTGTTTTAAATGTTTCTAAACATACTTCATCTGCTCGCCAGTCCCGGCTTTTTCTCTAGCTTTCTGTGAAGCCACTCTATCCCTGGATGATTCTCAAATAGATTTGAGTGCTGAAGAGCTCCTATCCAGGTTTAATTCTATCTCTGCAAATGTCTTAGACTCAGTGGCACCTTTAAAGACCTTACAACGAAAACTTAGGTCAGAGCCCTGGATAGATGATACCATACGCTCGCTCAGGAAGTGTTGTAGAAGAGCTGAGCGTACATGGAAAAAGACAAACTCCAGGTCTCTTTTGAAATACTAAGTGATTCGTTATTGCAATACCAGAAAGCAGTCAAAGCAGCAAAATCTAGATATTGTTTTTTAGAAATCATTACTAAAAACTGTCACAAGCCAAAAACACTTGTCACTATTATCAATACTACTATAAACCCCTCTGTGTGTTTGTTTTCTGAAATGTCTTCATCTATGGGTGAAGCTTTTCTTAATTTTTTTGTTAATAAGATAAGTAATCTAAGACTGGGGATAACTCCCTCTTGCTTCGATCCCTCTTTGCATCCTGTTTGTAGTGCTGCTTTTAGTCATTTTAAACCCATTCCTGGCACTTCAAGAAATAGTGGATCAGCTTAAGCCTTCGGGCTCTTCTATTGATATAATTCCTCCATATTTTCTTAAACAAGTTTATGATGTAGTTGGTCCACAGCTCTTGATTATGATAAATCGCTGTTTAGAAACCAGTATTGTACCTGACTTATTAAAACATGCAACAGTCCACCCCCTGCTTAAAAAACAGAACTTAGACCCCACAGTGTTAACAAACTTTAGACATATCTCAAATTTGTCATTTATCGCTTTTGGAGAAAATTGTCCTATAGCAATTGCAGGGTTTTCTAGATGACAACATGATTTTTGAAATATTTCAATCCGGTTTTAAAAAACATCACTCTACTGAGAATGCATTGTTGAAAGTTTTAAATTATATTTGAGTAACCTGCTATTCTGGCAACTATGCTGTGCTTGTGCTCCTAGATTTGACCACTGCATTTGATACGGTCGATCACGAAGTTCTTATTGCTTTGTTGGAGCAATGCGCAGGCTTTAAGGGTAGTGCCTTAAATTGGTTTTTCAGTTAATATTGGAGATCATTTTTCTAGTGCTGCTTCTTTATCATGTGGGGTTCCTCAGGGATCCATTTTGTCTCCCATTCTTTTCAATATACATGCTCCCACTTGGTTCTATCTTCAGGAAGTATGGGCTGTCATTCCATTGTTATGCTGATGACACCCAAGTTTATCTGCCCTTAAAACATAATTCAGACGGTTTGGACACTTTCCATGGCTTGCTTGTCAGATGTAAAGTCCTGGTTGTCTCTAAACTTTCAGAATTTTAATGAGCGTAAAACAGACATTATAGTCTTTGGTCCTTCAGATTCAATTCATAATCCCAAAGCAAATCTTGGTGGGCTGTCTTCTTGTGTGAAGAAGACCTGGGTGTTGTCTTTGATGAGCTCTCTAAATTTGATAAGCAGATAAACTTGGTGGTGAAATCATGCTTTTTTCAGTTGTGAATGCTATCAAAAATAAAGTATTTTCTCTCCTTCAAAAATTTTGAAAAAGTAATCCATGCCTTTATATCCTCCAGGCTGGATTACTGTAATTCTCTATATGTTGGGATTAGCCAATCAGCTCTGTCCCAATTACAGTTAATTCAAAATGCAGCAGCCAGATTGCTTACGGGTACTCGAAAACGGGACCACATCATTCCAATTTTACGCTCTCTGCACTGGTTACCAGTGCACCACAGAATTGATTTTAAAATTTTACTATACAATATTGTACATATCTCTGAATGGTATGGCCCCATCTTAACTTTCTGACCTGTTGATTGAACATTTTCCCACCATATCACTTCGGTCTTCCAAACAGTTGGTTATCCCTAGTTCGAAGTATAAGTGTAGAGGTGACCGTGCATTCTCTGTAGTTGCCCCCAGACTCTGGAATGAATTACCTATCACAATCAGACTTGCCCCCGCTGTATCTGCTTTTAAATCTATCTTAAAAACGTATTTGTTTGACAAGGCTTATAATCTGTATTAACACTTTCCTGCCTTACATTTTATTGTTTTTTATTATACTTTGTGTATTTTTAAGTAAATGTGTTTTTGTGTTTTCATTTTTTATTTTGTTGTAAAGCACATTGGACAACCATGGGTTGTAATTAATGGTGCTATATAAATAAATTTGCCATTGCCATATAACGGAAGTCCATGGACAGGATTCGTGACAGATGACAGTTAATTTTTTATTAACTATCCATTTACAAACTTATTAATACATAGAGATGTGAATGTATGTGGTGTAGAGTTTGCTGTTCATTGAGAGTTGCAGTGTTTGAGCAATACATTAATCAATGATCTTCATGGATTTCACATTACTTTGCCAAATTCTATTTAATACGATGAAAAACATTAATACAGACACTTACTGTTTTAATACAGACTTTAATTAAATTAAACATTAATACAGACTTTTTTTTAACAGGCTAAATCTGAGGGGAAACTTTTTGAGAGATTGAATCATTTCCAACTAAACTGGAAAACTGACACACTTGTGTCTACCATCATCCTGAAGTCCTGGCCAAGAGACAGCAAAGGAACATATCTGGAGGATGAAGAAGTTGTTCTCAAACATCTTCTGGGCTGGACTGCAGCTAAGAATATCTTTCAGCTTCATGGTATTATATTGATTCCCTCTGCATAGTGCATTGCAACCCTATGATATATCTCACCAGTCTTAAAGAACGGTATATATAATGTTTAAGTATATGTACATTTTTTACTCTGTAGGTGAAAAACTGATCAGTCAGCTTTCTGAAGAAGCTAAAGAGAAATTTGACATGGCAATCTCATCATTCACAAACATTTTAAATCAACTTGTATCGGGGAAAATAAAAATAAAGCTACTCAACCACATCCTGCAAAACAAGAGTGCTTTCTTTGACCTGCTTAATTTAGGTAAAATACTTAACATATAAGATTTCTCCCTTTTACATACTGTAATTTGAGGAGTCATGGCCTTAATATTTTTTCCAGATTGTTTTTGTGACAATGAACAATACGGGGATATCAATGCCATGAACAGGCTTCTTGACTGTAGACAAAAGGAGGTGAATGCTATTTATCATGAGAAATCACTGGTGGATGCTCTCATTACAATGTGCCGCAATCTACAGAAACATGCGACAGGTATAAGCTCTCTTTTGAACACCCGACAATAAAAGATTGCTTTTACAGAGAGATTTTAATATTACATTTTAATACTACATTTCTATTTTACAGTTGATTTTGAAGGGTTGGAAGACAAACGTCGTAATGACATTGATGAGATGGACCTGGACAAGTTTGTGGACGTTCATGTATTAAATCAGATTCCCTCTGAAGTAAGAGTAGTCAGTTACTTTGAGCTTGAAGATGATGTTCGATATATGGCAGAGGTCCTATACACATACAAAGACAGCTACATCTTTGGAAAGTGTTGGGTCAATGAGGCAACAAAGTTTGCTAAAGACAAAGGAGCAGTTTCTTCAGAGGATGATTTGGTTATCACTCCCAAAAAGCTTCACAGTGACATATTTACACCATGCTACAATGCCTACAAAAACATATACACAGCGCTTAAAGATGGCAGCATCACTTTTGAAAATATTGATGCAACATTCAAAGCCTACAAGAAAAAATATAAAGAACTGGCAGCAGAAGTTGCAATCATATGCAGACTGGATCGCAGTGATGACCAAGGTTGGGTTCAGACAAGAATCCATCAGATTGAGCAGTACCATGAGCTTCATCTGGCAGTAGAGTCAGCTAAGGTGGTCAAGAGGGTCAAACAAACACTCGGCCTACAAGGAGACTTTCAAGTCTTGGAGAAGTTACTTAATACTGTAAGTCATCATAAGTACAGTTTTTTAAAAAGATAAATAAGGAATATGATAAACCCACAAGGCTTACTTTCTTTCAGAGACACAAGGAGCATCTTGACCGTATTGATGATGAGTTGGTGCAGGCAAAAATGGTGCTTGTGGATATTACAGAATCCCGTAGACTGTGCCTTCAGGAGCTCTGCCTCAGAAATAATTTTGTTACGTGGGTAAAAGAGGCTCTTAGAGGTAAATAAATGTGTTTGAACTGGTACTTGAATGCGATTTCATACATTTGTATGCTCTTTTGTAAGCAAATGTTATTCTTCTTCATCACTTCAGACATCAATGAGTTGAAAGTCTTTGTGGATTTGGCTTCCATCTCTGCCGGAGAGAATGATATGGAAGTGGATCGTGTGGCCTATTTTCATGATGCAGTTCTTGGCTACTCCTCAATGCTCTATGATTTGAAGCCAGATGCTGACTTCAAGCTGTTTAAAGAGACAATGAAGAAACTGTGGAAGGCACTTGACAATGACCACAACCTCCCAAAGAAACTGGTGAGAGAATCTGCTTAAACAACCAGAAAAAGAAAGCAGGATTTGTCACATTCTTGTTCATCAACATTTTCTCTGTTTCAGAGTGACTCCGCAAGACACTTAGAATGGTTAAAGACAGTCAAGGACAGTCATGGGTCAGTGGAAACCTCATCTCTGTCTCTGGCATCAGCTATCAACATCAACGGTGTCTACGTTATTAGTGCACAAAATCAAAAGGTTTGTCATTACTTCATTACTTACACTGATGGAGCACAAAGAAAAAAAGAAAAAAAAAAGTTTGTGTTTAGATCTGAAACATTAAAGTGTGACAAACATGCAAAAAAATAAGAAATCAGGAAGGGGGCCAACACTTTTTCACACCACTGTATGTATGCGTACTGTGTAAATGCATTTCTCACATTTGTAAGGGCATTTTTTCCCCAAGCCTATAAAATGTGTTCTCTTTCACATCAAAATCTAAAATGTAATCCATAAATTTAATATAAATAATAAGTATAATTTTTAAAAGTATATTTATAATGCAAAGTTAATAAAGGCTATGTCGATTATAGTGTAGAATACTATAATATATTTTCTGCCTTATTCTGTGAAAAGAAGCCACATCAAATCACAGAAGTAAGTTATTTCACTCAACTGAACACAGCAAACTTGCCCCGTGTAGGCCCCCTACGGGCAGAAAATTGAGCACGCGCGGGCAGCCCACTGTGGGCCCCGATACCGGTGTGAAATGCAGGGCAGGTGTAGGCCTCACACTATGGGGCCCAGGTGGGGTACAGTATCCAAAAACTGTACTCAAATGAAAGTACAAGTACTTATAGAAATATTTATAGAAATAAGTACTCAAGTAAAAGTGATAACCTTAATAGTTACTTGAGTAAGAGTAACATTTATTTAAATGATTATATTATTATCTTAATTCAATTTATATTTTCAACAAACAGAAGAGACAAACATTATAGGAATTTAAAATGAAGCCCCAATATCATTGCATGCCATTTACTTTGTATTATGACGTATACAGCTACATTTGGATTATTAGACAATATCAAAAAGTAAACCTGCAGAGTTTTGCACTTGAATACATCTCAAGAACCACTGGCACAAAGAAGCAAGAGTCAAAACTCTTCATGAGCTCACGTTCCTGACCGTTACTGAACATCTGTACATAAATAACGAATCAAATGCACACGGACAGATCTACTTATAAAAAATATCAGATAATGAATAACAAATTACTGCATGACATGCTGAAATATATGCTATTTTATTAGCAGAATTATTAAATACCAAATTTAAACTTTTGTAATTGTGACAGATATTAAGCATACAAATAGTTTAGCATGTAAATCCATGTATTTAACAGGCTACCACTTTTAATTCTCTGATGTAAAGTAAACCATCTTGACTTTATTTTATGGTAATATAGCATTTGATTCAATTATATAAATAATACATAATACAATACTACACGAGTACAATGTGCATTTTAGTTCTCTCTTCTCTGTCGAATAGTATATTTGATGCAGATAAAACTTTGGAAATAATCCTTGAATATTGCTTTTTTCAGTTTTGCTTGGAAGATATTCTGAAGTTACATGTTATAGAAGAGCATGATGAGGGCCGTGAGACACGCAGTTATTCTTTTGAAGACCTCAGGGACCTTCAGAATAAATTGATGCTAATGTCGGGCAAAGGAGATCAGGGCCAGCGTGAAGTCAAACGATTTGCAGAGGTGACATTACAACTTTTAGCTTTTTTATTCTGCTGTCTTTCACCATGGTTGTTGTAATTATCCCTGAACTTCTTTCCTGTTTCCAGGTCTTTGCCAGTGTACAGAGGTTGGCCTGTGCGTTCATTGATTTGTTTGTTGCTGGAAATCCGTTATTCAGACACTGGAAGGCAAAGGTCAACTGTAATAGTAAAGAAGCATGCATCATTATGGACCTCGATTTAGGAAGTGTTGTTAGTGTAATGATGGAAGGTGATGTCACAGAACAGTTACCAGAAGTCTGCCGGAAAATGGAGAGCTGTGTATGCTTCTGGAAGGCTTTTATGGCCAAGCAGAGATCCAAGCATTATTACTTAAACTATTTCACTTCAGAACAGGTGGTCTACCTGTGCAGTCAGCTCACCCAAAAAAATGTGACTGAAATGAATGATCAAGTTCTTATGATGCTCTCCTTTATCAAACCTAATTGCTCCTTTTCAGATGTGACACAAGCTTGGCACAGGCTTCAGGATGATGTAATTAAGGAACTTAAGCAAAATTATGACTTAGAATTTCAAACATTTGCAGAAGTTCCCAGCATGATAGAATGTGATTTGAGTACTGAGGAGCCATGTCCATCGTTTGACAAGTTGCCAAGTCTGTTGAGAAAAGCTAATGGGTCAGAAAAGCTATGTGTGATTTGGAATGCTTACATGCGAGACATGAACAACTTCCTGCCAGACTGCCTTGATGTCAGAAGCCTTGGATATCTTCTTGAAATACTAGCCAACGGTCCCAGTCAATATGAGAGTGATTCCAAACAGGATGAGAAAACAAGTAATATTCAGAGAGAACTCCCCTATGGAATGGCTACTGGAAGACCAAATCTGATCATCTGCCCTTCTGAAGAAAGTCTAATAGCATGTATTTCAATTTACATGAGCAGCAAAAATGAGCCTCTACCAACCTATGATGAAGTACTCCTCTGTAGTGCTTCCACTCCATATGAAGAAGTGGAGCTTTTCCTCAGGCGTTGTCTCTCTGCTGGCTACAGGGGAAAGAAGATATACACAATGCTCTATGTGGACCAGCTTACCTATGAAGTCAGCTACAAAGTGGAGCAATTTTTTCAGCAGCAAAAAGCACAGTGCAGAGATGATTACAGACTGGTGTTGGTCTGCAGCTCAAATGGAGAACATGCATACCTTCCCTCTGCTTTTAGTCAATTTAGATTGCACTTGGTTCCCCAAGAACCAGTAATCCGTATTCAGCAATACCTTGTTAGGCATTTTACAATCCCAGCTGACATATCCAGTGCTGCTGCTGTGTTCAAAAACAGACAGTTTGTGGGAGTTGTAGTCTCTGAAAGGTCAGGAGTTGGTGAGTATAAATCACTAGTTGACCAAATAAAATAAAAATAAATAAATAAAAACTTTGTGTTTTCTGTGTGTGTATGAATAGAAATATTTTTGCACTGCAGTGTGTCAGATTAGTTACTTTCTGTGGTGTGTTCTAGGGAAGTCACTTCACATTAAACGAATGCATGAGAAATTGAAAAAGATCACTAATAAGCTTTCACAGCTGAAGAGCATCAGGTTAACTGAGACAAGAGTTGATGAAAATGCCATCCTCAAGTTATTGCTCAACAGCCTCAAGAAAAAGGAACTTTCAGTCTATCATTTTGACATCACCACCATGGTAGCTACCTGTATTTACTTTTTTTGATCAATTTGATCTTTTTTTATCAATTTGATGAACAAATAGAAATACATTTTGTTGCTGTTTTTCATTATTGTTTTCTTTACTTACAGGTTAAAACAGGACTTCATGAATTTCTGTTCAGGCTGTTGATTCTTGGATACCTCATGGACTCGGAAGGAAACATGTGGAAAAGCAGTAATAAGCACTTATATGTAATTGAGGTTCTAAGACCGGATGGCAGAACTTCACAGAATGACAGAAAAGCTGTAAGGAAATATATATTATTTAATTAAATCATATTTGATTTTTCTTGTTATCAGAAAAATTTCTAATGAATTTATTTACCTTTTTGTGGTAGGGTGCGGAAGTTTCATCTGCTTTCATGGATGTGTTTCCAATTGTTTACTGCCGTCCACCTAAAGAGGTCCTTGAGCTAGAAATGAGAATCCAGGAAGATCCGTCATTAGTAGAGGGTGATGATCCCCTTATGGATGACCAAGAGTTCCAAAGTGAGGCCTATCAGCGGCCTTATCAGTACCTGCAACGCTTCTACAATGGTATTAATTTGGATGCCTTCAGGTACCAAGGAGTTGAGGGCACTCATGTTGAATGCCTGCAGATATTGTTTGTGTACTGTGGCATTGCAGACCCATCTTGGGCAGAGTTGCGGAATTTTGCTTGGTTCCTAAACTTACAACTTAGGGATTGTGAAAACTCAGTTTTCTGTGATGTTTCACATATAGGGGACATTTTATTGGGATTTAAAAATGTTGTTGTTGATTTCATGATTCTCATGGCAAAGGATTTTGCCACTCCTTCACTTAGCATCTCTGACCAGAGTCCAGGGAGACTGCAAAATGACCTTTCTTCTGCAAATGAAGAGGATCTTGCTCCCTTTAGGATAAGAAAACGATGGGAGTCAGAACCACATCCATATATTGTCTTCAATGATGACCATGTGTCTATGACATTCATTGGCTTTCATCTTCAGCCAAATGCACAGAAAAAGATTGATGCTATTGATCCATCAACAAACAGAGTGATCAAGCAGAATATCATGACCAGAGAGCTCTACGAGGGCCTTAAACTACAGGGAGTTTCTTTTAATATTGATTTTGACCAGCTCCCAAGACATGAGAAAATTGAGAGACTTTCCAGGGTGTTGGGAATACAGTCTCCTACTGACCCAGAGGAAACATATGAGCTCACCACAGACAACATTTTGAAAATGCTGGCAATTCACATGCGCTTCCGCTGCGGGATTCCCGTAATAATCATGGGTGAGACAGGATGTGGGAAGACCAGGCTAATCAAATTTCTTTGTGAGATGCACAGAGGTGTAGTTGCCTCTGACAACATGAAACTAGTAAAAGTTCATGGAGGGACAAGCTCAGACATGATTTACACCAAAGTGAGAGAAGCAGAGGACATGGCTTCAAGAAACAAGAAGGATCATGGCTTTGACTCTGTGTTGTTTTTTGATGAAGCAAACACAACAGAGGCCATTGGCAGCATTAAGGAAATCCTCTGTGACAACACTGCTAAAGGACAGGATTTGACAGGTGACACTGGCTTGCAAATCATTGCCGCTTGCAACCCATACAGGAAACACACAGATGAAATGATCAAGAGATTGGAGTCAGCTGGTTTGGGATACAGAGTTCATGCTGAGGAAACAGATGAAAAACTTGGATCCATTCCACTTCGCCAGCTTGTGTACAGAGTGCATGCTTTGCCACCTAGCATGATTCCACTAGTTTGGGACTTTGGACAACTCAGTGACCAGACTGAGAAAATGTACATCAAGCAAATTGTCGAAAGAGTAGTTCAAACAAATTCTATTGATTCAAACTACATTACAACCATCACAGATGTTCTGTCAGCCTCACAGATGTATATGCGAACAAGAAAGGATGAATGTAGTTTTGTGAGTCTGAGGGACGTAGAGCGCTGCATGCAAGTTTTTAGCTGGTTCTACATAAACCACTCAATGCTACTCTCAGAGCTTGACCAGTTTGAGAGTGGAAAAATTAATGATCAACATCAGAGGGATACTGTAATAAGAATCCCAATTCTATGGTCATTAATTATGGCTGTTGGTGTGTGTTACCATGCCTGCTTGGAGGATAAGGAGAAATATAGAGAAAATATTTGCAGATACCTTCCAGAATCCTATAGCCAAATGAAAGTGATGCAGGAGATCTCAGTTATCCAGGATCTTTTCCTGAGTGGAGTTCCATTGGGTGAAACTATTGCCCGAAACAATGCCTTGAAGGAAAATGTCTTCATGATGGTTATTTGCATTGAACTGCGAATACCTCTCTTTTTGGTTGGAAAACCTGGAAGCTCTAAGTCTTTGTCAAAAACTCTAGTTGCAGATGGCATGCAAGGACAAGCAGCTCATTCAGATTTGTTTAAAAAGCTAAAGCAAATTCATCTTGTTTCCTTCCAGTGCAGTCCTCATTCTACACCATATGGGATCATCAATACATTCAAGCAATGTGCCCGTTTTCAGGAAGGAAAGAATCTAAAGGAGTATGTCTCAGTGGTAGTGCTAGATGAGATAGGCTTGGCTGAAGATTCCCAGAAAATGACCCTGAAAACTTTACATCCTTTGTTGGAAGAAGGATGCATAGATGACCAGCCAGTACCCCACAAGAAGGTTGGATTCATCGGTATCTCAAACTGGGCTTTGGATCCAGCCAAGATGAATAGAGGGATATTTGTTTCTCGTGGTGATCCTGATGAAAAGGAATTGATTGAAACTGCTGAAGGAATATGTTCTTCAGATCCCATGATCCTTGAGAGGGTGAGAGATTACTTTCAGCCTTTTGCCCAGGCTTACCTGCACATCTGTAACAAACAAGGCAGAGGTTTCTTTGGTTTGCGAGACTATTACAGCTTGATAAAAATGATGTTTGCTTTAGCCAAAGATTCAAATCAGAAGCCTAGTGCAGAGCAGATTGTGAAAGCTGTACTGAGGAACTTCAGTGGGAAGGATAATGTGGATGCTGTCACAGTTTTCACTAGAAGACTAAATATCAAACCCAAGCTTGAGAATATCAGAATCATTGAGCTTGTAAAAGAGAACATCACAGCCATTGGTCAAGATGAGGAGTGCAGATACCTGCTGGTTCTGACCAAAAACTATGCAGCCCTTCGAATTCTACAGCAAACGTTTTTTTCAGATCAGTGCCAACCAGAGATCATCTTTGGTTCAAGCTTTCCAAAAGACCAGGAGTATACTCAGATATGCCGCAATATTAACCGTGTCAAGATTTGTATGGAAACTGGTCAAACCATTGTGCTTCTGAACCTGCAGAACTTGTATGAAAGCTTGTATGATGCTCTCAACCAATATTATGTTTGGCTTGGAGGTCAGAAATATGTGGATTTGGGGCTTGGAACTCACAGAGTCAAATGCAGAGTGCACAGAAATTTCAGGCTCATTGTCATTGAAGAGAAGGATGTTGTGTACAAGCAGTTTCCCATTCCATTGATCAACAGGTTGGAGAAACATTATCTTGACATCAATACCATACTAAAGAGTGAGCAAAAGGACCTTGTTGAGAAGCTTCAGCAGTGGGTTGGATGCTTCATTGATACCAAAGGCAATCATGAATTTGCTCCCCAAGCATGCCGTTACCATCCAGCTGATGCTTTCATTGGCTACCACTCAGACACCTGTGCCTCTGTTGTCCTGCAAGTTACAGAGCAGCTCAAAGGGCAGATTTCAGATTCTTTGAAGAGGATTTTAGATGAGGCTAAATTGATCCTTTTGAATTGTGCTACACCAGATGCAGTGGTTAGGCTAGACTGCACTTCACTCCCCAAAGTAGAAAGTGAGCACTTGTCAAGTGTGTACTTTAAAGACCAGAAGCATAGGTCACTTGCTGACTTCATCCTTTCTCAAATACATCAAGCAGGGCCTAGCCATGCCTTTTTTACAGAGGTAAGCATATTGTATTTTAAATGTTTTGAGTATTTAACATTTGTATTTTTGCAAGTTTAGTGCACAAAGTTGTTTCTTGCTTTCTTTTTTTTAATCCTGTAGGTAACTACATTCTCAAGGCTTCTGACCGCAACAGAAACTGAACAGCTACAGAACATAGTTCAAAACATTGAGCTCCTCTCACTACAGCAGTTTGACACAGAAAACTCATTCCTAAAGAAGATCAGGTATTGTGCTTAAAACATCACATCATATCACAACAGCAAAAGCATATCTATTATTAATTAAATTACATTTTCTGTGTGCAGGAATTATTTGGAAAACACCACTGGAGACAAGATACTTATCATCCAAACCAATTTTGATGAAAGCTCCCAAAGTTTAAATTTCATTGCATCTGCAAAGTGAGTTAAATGTGTTTAGTGGCCCAATTTACTTGTTCACCTGTTTACTTGTTGAATCCAATTAAATCAGCATTATTTGATATATTTCCAGGTATTCTTCTCTCAATGAAATCAACAGATTCAGGAAAGTGTCCAGTGGAAAGATTTTTGTCTATTTCATCACTAAGCTACCCAGAATGGATGGTGGAACTTCCTATGTTGGATTTCATGGTGGTAAGACAACTGATTGTTTGCATTACTGACCAACATTATGTTTGTTTTAGACAAAATCTCAATAAAGACTTCTTTATTAAGGCCTTTGGAAGTCAGTCCACATTGATGACCTGAGAACATCGAAAGACATTGTCTCTGATATAAAAGCCTTGCAGTGTCTGACCATCAGCCAGTTGTTTGAACAGAAAGCTGAGAAAGCAGATGAGCCTGAAGGTGACGATGGTTTATTATCAGAATATGTCTTTAAAGGAGTGATCAGAATTCTCAAGTCATTTTGATTGCTTAAAGCTATGGACGATGAAGACATGCATACAGAAGAAGAGAAGATGAAACTAGAAGACAGTACTGTGGGTCACAACCTCAACAACAGCAAAATATTTTCAGTATGTTTTTGATACTGTTGTCACCCTGTTGAGTTTAGTAAGCTTCAAAATGTAGTTCTGTTTCTTATGCTCTATAGGGCTGGGAGAATGTTTTAGACACCAACGTGCTGGTTCGTAGCTGTGTTCAGAGTGCAGTTGGCATGCTAAGAGATCAGACAGAGGCAGGCACCCGCAGCACCAAGCGAGTAGAGACTCTGCTAATACTCTTGGATGACAATGACACTCTACAAGGTGAGGCTTATCACTCTTTCTGTTAGTCTTTTTGATAGCTTTGATTGGCCAACGTATATGTGGTTACTGAAATGTATATATTTATGTTACCAGCTGAATTTATCAAAGCGTTAAAGAAACAACTTCATTCTCTATTGATGGCTCACGATGAAAACACAATCTCTAGCAAGAGCTGGGTCTCCAAGGAGGCACTTAATATTGATGCATTGCAAGAGGGTGGGACTTTTAGGTAAGTGAATGAGAGTAGGTGTAAAGTGCATAAAGGTCTTGAATTGTATATCTTTGTGAAACTATACCCTATACATAAAAAACTCTACTTTCAGTAGTTGTTCATTTCTGTATTTTAGACATGCCCTTTGGAGACGAGTTCAAGCAGAAGTAACTCCATTTTTGGCACAACTTGTTTCAATTATTGACCGTGACTGCAATCTAGACCTCTTGCTGGATAGAAACTCTGATGAATCCTTGAGGAAATTGTGGCTGGACATTTTTGGAGATGTCAAGTTACTGAATGTTCCTTGTACCAGACTGGACAACAAGTGTGTAATTATTTGATTTCAAGATACATTGTGTAAGCCTTTGGGACCAAAACACACTAATGCTCCTAACTACACAAGCTTGATTTTATTTTATTCCACAGTGTGTCAGACAGCAGTTCACAATGCAAGGCAAATCTGCATTGCAGAGCTAGATCGCTTTTTCTTTCAGGTCAACTGCTTTCATTTCAGAGCAGTAGTTAAAAACAGAATTCTTCTGAGCAAGTTAGAGTTAAATTGTCTGATCACATGGGAAGCAAGAAAACCTGTTAAGTATACAAAACATGACTGTACACTGATAGTGGGTACACGTGCATTGTAAATTTCTTGGCTTTAAAGCAATGTTGTTGTAACTAAATAAAGAAACATTTGGTCTTTAACAGCTCAGTGAAGACAATCTTGGTTCAGAACTACATTGCAGTTGACAGCAATGTGGGTTGCACCATGCCTTTCAGCTGGAGAATTAAAGATTATCTAGAGGAACTCTGGGTACATGCTTTTCAGCAAGAAGGTATATTTACTTAACTGCTATTCTTGCTGTTTGTTGTTGCTGTCTGAGCAATCACACTTAAATCAGTGTGGTTTGTTCTCTTGTGACTTGTGACAGTTATTCCAGTTTTTTTGTTTTGTTTAACAGTTCTAGGGAAAACATAAACAATAAATGTCCATGCATTTCTTTCAACAGGACACTCTCTAGAGCAATTTGAAAAGTTTTTTTGGAATATCCCCTTGGGCGGGTACATCTCCGAAGCAACCGAAGAGATGCAGATGGAGTTTTTCCACAGGTATCTCCAGGATTTCATCTCCATGACCATGAAGGTAACATCAGTGGTGAATCTTCAGGTGAGAGTCAGACTTTTTCAGAGATACATTTCTATACATCATTTGCACATCCAAGCACATATAGTGTTCATGTGGTGATATGTTTGTATATCTGTTTTTACTTTTCAGCTCTTATGTGGAGCCCTTACTTGTGGTGTAAATGAGCTCAGAGGTAGTCAAGAAGTGCATGAGAAAGAAGTCATTTCTCTGCCGTGTGTTCATGCTGCCTACCATCACTTCAAGAACCGAATACAGAACCTCTACAGGATGATCAGTATAGAGCCTCAGATTGCTCAGATGCTTCTAGATAACACATGTGCCAGAGAGGGAACAGAACTGGTAAGTGCTTGCAACTTTTTTTTGTTTGCATAATATGTATTACAGCGATTGGATGTGCATTTTTTACTTTGGTTACTTTTCTCTGACAGTCTTTCTGTTTCACAGGTGTTAGATGTGTATGCTGCAGTGGCCTGTATTGAATGCCTGGAGCCCCAGTCTCTAGATGAAGATGTTCAGAGTCTGGCCTGGCTTAGACGTGTTAAAAAGCTACAGGTGCCAGTTGAGCTGGTTTGCTGTGAGGAGAGCCTACGGCACTATGGAGAGAGAAGCGAACAGATTGTCACCCACATCCAGTGAGTTATGAGCTCTAAAAGATATTGTCCTATGGGAAAAGTTATTCGTACATGTTGTATTTTTTTGTATGTTGTGTTGCATTTCTATATGTTAACACCTACAGCTCTGGGAAAGAAGCCATTGTTCAGTCTGTTTGTGTTGGAATATCTGGCTCTATACTTCTTTAGATACTGTAGATCAGTGGTTATCAACCTTTTGGAATCCAAATCCCCCCATTGTCTGCAACAATTTTCATTTTAATAGGTTAATTGTCTATCCTAATCACAGCCTATAAATACACTTAAAAGCCCTTTTTCCCTGGTAGAAAATCACTGCTTTAGATTGTATTGGATTGATATGATTATTTACAGTTTAGTTAATAAAGAAGCAGGTCATCTAAATAGATGTTCTTTAATTTAGACATGGTTGGCGTCGCATTTACTCTCTGGCCTTGTTTGTGGAGCACATCCTGCTGGGTGTCGAGGATGTGCATTTAAACCTTGGGCCACTGGTTCTCAAACACACTCGATGCCTAACACAAGTGAGTCAGCTTTCAGTCCTTACTTGAAAATAGTTTCTTAAACAATTTTATTTCTGCTTATCAATACTCATCTCTTTGCTAAAGGTCCTACAGCAGGACTCAGACCTCAAAAAGAAGCAGCCGTTTGAGGCAGTGATCACCGTACTCAAAGCTTGCAAAGATGAAGCATCTCAGAGCATTTTTAGGTATGATTTGTTATTAGTTGTACTTTCTGAGGGTTTAGTAAGAGGGAACTATTGAATATTGGTGATTTGTCCCCAGGTTTGGCAATCAGCTTTGTCCAGTGTGCAGGGGAGACCTGCAGGACCCTTTGAGTCTGCCCTGTGAGCACATCTACTGCCTGACCTGTATCAAACAGTGGCTGGTGCCCGGTCAGATGCTCTGTCCTCTGTGTTACCATGAAGTGCCTGATAACTTTGAGCTCAAGGCCTCTGAGACAATACGGTAAATCGACTAATTGTTTGGGCTAAATAGTTGTGCTGTATCTCTCTATTTGCCTGTCTAAGTCTCTATCAATCTAAAAGTTAATGTGCTTTTTTTATATGCTTTAGGGGTCTCTTCAGTCAAAATGCATTGTTCAGAATGCGATGCAATGCTTTCTTCATTGATTTGGTGTCCACCATGTGCTTCAAGGACAGCACTCCTCCCAGTGAGGACATCATCCACCATCTGTTGTCCCTCCTGATGGTAGAGGCCCACTCGCTCCCTCAGATTGAAGGTATGTCTGTCTATAAAATATATGTGTGGAGGTCTAGATTTGGATTAGAATGAATAAATGACCAGAACGTTGTTTCTCGTCCTCTCAGGGCAAGACCGCAGGTTCTTGACTAAGGCTCTTTCTCCCTTTGATGACTCTGTGGATAAAAATCCAGTGGTGCGTTCAGTGGTGCTGAAACTCCTGCTCAAGTACAGGTGAGCTCAGGGCTTCTAACAGCTCACACAGTCTTCTTGCACAGTTATGGGTATTATAGTTTTTGTTTTATCCTCTCTCAGCTTTGACGATGTGAAGCACTATCTTCAGCGGCATCTGACAGAAGTTGAGCAAAGCAACATCATTAAGGAGAATGATAAAACCGAGCTTTATTCCTTGTACATAAATTGTTTGGAGGTGTGTATATCGACTCATGTTCACTAGCCTTGTTTTATAGCTTATTTAAAATGGACTGAAAAAGCTACCTACGAACTTGCGAGATATGTGAGGCAAAGCTTACTGACATGCTTGTGCATGAATTATGAACCTATTTCAAGCAACAGTTAGATGAACATTTTTGTTGACTATATGAACAAAAAATTCTATCCAGTATGTCCAAACATTTGACTGGGATTGTAAGTATCTGTTGTAATTTTTTTGTGCATAATCCTTACCAATTTAATTAATTTATTTGTTAGTTTTTTGAGGTTTATACTTAAAGATGTAAAGATAAAGTAAGTTCTAAAGTAAATGTATGTTATAAACATGTTTAGATGTTTTTACTGGAAAACAACTAAATTAATTAAAAAAAATTATTTTCAATGTTCAATTCCTTAAGAAATGGTATTGAACATATGAACACATATGTGGTACTGTATATATTTAAAGCTAGGTTAAAAGTACAGTAAGTTTCTCCTGTGTCTGCAGGACTCGATGTACGATCGGACACAATGGCACTCAGTGGTGGCGCAGCAGACCTGTTTGCAGGAGGAAACACACTTTCTGCTGCATTTCCTTCACTCTGATTCTGTGTCTGCACGTGCTGTATCTATAGGGCACCTGCAGCAGGTGGCCAGAGTTCGACTGTGTCTGGATATGGCTGCTGACCTGCTAGATAACAGAGTGACTAGTGCAGGTAAATGCTTTAGTGTTAATTTTTATTAGCTAGGTGCCTGACATGATTTAAGACCATGATTTCAAAGGTAGCGCTCTGATACATCACTGAAGTTATATAAAAATATAAAGTTATGAAACGTTGACCTCCGCAAATTTATTTGCTCTAGAACAAATCATAGAATAATGAAACCAAAGACTGCCCATTAGATTTGCCCAAAATGAATTATATCTCAAGTAGACTTGTGCCGGTATTCGGTAATGCGATATAATCACGGTAATGATTATGCACGATATTGTTATCGTGGGCACTTCTAAATACCGTGAATAATTATATATTACAAATTATTCAGAATTTTGAATGCATTTTAAGAATACTTTTCCCATCAACTGGTCAAAATGCACAACAGCGCTGTATGCTGCGTGAAAGACGCGTGCGCACTCTGATGTAAACAAGCGCGGACGAGAAGCGCACGGTGGAGCGCATGAGAGACGCTCTGGAGGAAAGCGCACTTTCACTCTCTGACAGCTGATGAAGCTAAACTGCAGAAATAATAATCATAATAATAATTCATTTAAATGCAGCCAATACCCCGGAAACCCTGTAAACAAAGCAGCTGCTCTACTTTCTGTTTCTGAATCGTGTTTCTGAATGATTTAAACAGCCATTCAGATTTGTGTATTTGCTATGATGTTCATCACAGAGCCAAATACTTAAATATTTAGACTTAATAGGCTATTTATTTTCAATCTTTTTTTACATTTTAATCTGCACTACAACATGCCCTAGATATTGTTTGAAAGTGTTTTGATTCTTTATTGTTCGGTCACACTTTACATTAGGGCTTCATTAGTTAACATTAGTTAATTCATTAGTTAACATAAACTGCCAATGAAAAAATTCTTCTAAACATTCATTAATCTTACGTAATTACAATATTTAATAACACGTTGTTAAAATCGAGAGTTGCAACAGTGTTATTTAATGAGCTAACATGAACTAAGACTTGTATTTTTAAAACAAAGATGAATAACTTCTGTAGCAAATGTAGCTGTTGCTCATAGTGAATGTTAATGCATTAACTAAGGTTAACTAATGAGGTCTTATTGTAAAGTGATACCTATTGGTCTTTATAGTTCTTTTGCACTTTAATCTGTGTAAAACTTTTAACTTTATACAATTTTCTGTATTGCTTTATTGCATTTAAATGTTCAGTTATTTTTGTTATAAGAAAAAAGTTATTAAACCTGTTATACTGTATTATGACAGCACTTTTTTTAAAACTAAATTTCAATATCGTAATAATAACGTATACAGTGATAAAAGCATTAGCAATTAATCGCAACATGAAAATTTGATACCGTCATATCCCTAATCTCAAGTTTAACCACTATAGAGATTTCAGAGCAAGCGGCAAATTCCACCAATTAACTACAACCCCACTCTTCAATAACTCTGGGGAACAAACCAAAATCTTCAATAATGCCACGGAATCACCACTTTCTCAAAAATGTCTTTATTTTACAAAATTGAAGTTGGAAAGTTCTGTAAAAAGATATCAGAATTCATACACTCAATAAAAAAATCTTGAAAAGATAAAAAGATGATATACTAATTCACACCACAATACACTTACTACCTTCTACATCAGCCTTGATAAGTAGCTATATAGGAAAGTAACAAAGTACTAAAAGAAAACCCACAAGAAATCTCACTAGGACACTCCAAAAGCAAATAATCATTACAAGTGCAAGGTGAACCCACACAATAAATCTCACCACAATACACACCACACAGAATACTTGAGCTCCTTTTTACCCAATTTAAATTAACTATAGCTCTATTTTCTATACAAGACTGGAGTAAAATAGTAAACAGCACAAGAAAGACGATACTACTACTAAATAACACAAACATTTCTACTTGTTAAAACTCACTTCATCAGAGGTTAAGAAAACATGCACAGTTCAAACTATTTGAACCACAGTCTTCAAGGCAGCTCTCCTCATATGTAGTGTGTAAATCGCAGTCCTTAATCTCGTAGTCCGTGTGGAGGTTCCTCCAAACAATGGCCGATTCGTTTGCTCTCGACTCTGGTTCTGATCTGGCAGCTCGCCACTACCCGCTACAATGACAACGCAATCAATTTCTCGCCCACACACTCGTGAATCCAACAAGAGATAGGGAAAGGACACTTAAATGGCCGGGGGAGCGAATAATACGCCCCTCCCTGTAGACAACAATTGCGTCCTCGATTTCCTCGTGCTAGGATTCGACAGCAGCATCCACCGGCTCACTCACTCTCCGCTACAACGACAACGAAATCAATTCCCTGCTAACACACTTGTGAATCAAAAAGAGAGAAGGAAAAAACACTTAACTGGCCGGGGGAATGAATAACTCACCCCGCCCTGTAGAACACAATGGCGTCCTTGATTTCCTAGTACTCCGATTCAACAGCGGCGTTCCCCCCGTAGACCACAATGGTGTCCTTGATTGCCTAATACTCCGATCCAACAGCGGCGTTCTCCCCATAGACCACAATGGCGTCCTTGATTTCCTAGTACTCCAATCCAACAGCGGCATTCTCCCCGTAGACCACAATTGTGTCCTTGATTGCCTAGTACTCCGATCCAACAGCGGCATTCTCTACGTGAAACACTCGTCTCTCTCCCACACTTCTGCGGCCCGCCTTCCTTTTTGTCCAAATCTCCCGCCGACTCTAAGCATTCATTCCCCCTCTTCTCACTTGCCGCTTGTTTGTCCTGTTGTAAGGCTCTCCTGCATTCCACCCACGCTGCACACTTATCTCCAGAGAAAGACGACCCGACCCCACCCCAATTTCCAAGGGCCAATAGATATTCCTTTCTTATCATTCTACATTCCCCTTTTCAATCTCCTAATCATTTCTACAAAATTAGTCACCCCATGACAGCCTCCCACACTAAATGGTTAGTAGTCCCTGCTACCAGTTACTCCCATTCCTCATACCTACTTGGCATTTGCTTTCTGGTCAGCCTTTGGAACCGCCTTACCTCAAGGCTGGGGCCAGCCACCTCCTGCCAAACAGGAATTAGAGGTCCCTGAATACAACCCCATCCCATCATCTCAGGGGTGGAAATCTCAGATGGATTATCATGTTCTTGTACCACCTCTGAAAACGGTAGGCACAATGCTCTGGCACGGATCTTCCTTCTGGTCTTATCACGTACACAGGCTGATCTTGATATGGTAGGTTCACCACCACATATGGTCGGGGGTTCTACTGATCCTTCAGCTTGCCCTTTCCTTGTCTCCGTTGATCCCTCACCATTACTCGTTCTCCTGGGAGCAAGGGGCAGTCACGCGCAGTCCGATCATACAGTAGTTTGTTGTTCTCTGCAGCTTTTTGTAAATTCCAGCAGACCTTCATATAAGCTTGGGTTAGGGATTTATGATGTTCATACACCCACTCTTGGACACTACCCACCCTATTCTGATTAAAAGTCCCCAATGCTAAGTCTATAGACAGACGGACATGTCGACCAAACATTAAATAAGTAGGGGCATATCCAGTCGAACTGTGAACAGACTTATTATATGCATGGGTCAGTAAACAAATTCGACTCGCCTACTGGTCCTGTCCTTCAACACCTAATGTACCCAACAAATTCAGTAGGGTCTGGTTAAAACGTTCACAAGTCCCATTCCCTTGAGGATGATATGCAGTAGTATGTGTTTTCCGGCACCCATAGATCTCATAGATTTCTTGTCCTAACTCAAACCCTGGCGCTTGATCTGAATGAAATCTCTCAGGGCAACCAAAAGGCTAAATTACACAGTTCCATAGTACTCGGGCAGTTATTACTGCTGTCTGGTCTGGAGTGACTACAGCCCACGCGAATTTTGTAAAAAGATCAGTCATAACAAAAATGTTCTGATACTGGTCCATGGGTCGACTCAATGACAAAAACTCTAGTGCCACAATTTGCAAAGGGGCCTGGGGGACAAAGACAGTCAATGGAGCTTTAGCGTCTGGTTTGGCCTTTCGAAGAACACAATGTTGGCAGCCTGCAAGGTAGCCTGCACCGAGGTTTCTATCCGGGGCCAAAATAAATATCTCTGCAATAATGAAAGCGTTTTCTTGACTGCTTGATGGCCCATCCGACTGTGGTAGGCCTCTAACAAACTCTGAAGCTGAGTCTGAGGGACGACTATCTGTTGGGCCATCTCCTGAGTCGCTGAGTCCTGTCTGAAATGGCAGAGCACACCTTCCTTCAAACACAGATGATTCCAATGACCCCAGAGTTTCTGCACGTCTTCAGACTGGGCCAGTCGTTCCTCTCTCAAGATCAAGCTTTCTGCCTCCACATAGCTTAAAACTCTCCTCAAAACTGCATCTTGTCCTTGTAAATTCCGCCAATGTCATGGATCCCCCCCCCCCCTTAAAGGGCGTATCACAGGGGTGTCTACCTGGGGCTTCCACCATTGCCACAATGTGCTGCCTACAGCAACCTGGGGGACTGGCTTATGGAAAGTATGTGAGACCAGCAGCTTTGACAAGGCATCAGTGTTAATATGAGCCCTCCCGAACCAGATCTTGTAATCATAATTCGCCAATTGGGCCACCCAACTCTGCTCTAACGCCCCCAATTTAGCAGCATGAAGATGAACTAAGGGATTCTTGTCAGTTATCACTATCACTTTAGCACCCCACAAATAATCTTTAAATTTTTCAGTGATGGCCCACATCATTGCTAAAAGTTCTAATTTAAACGAGCTATAGTTTGTGTCGCTTCGTACCGCTGGGTAAAGGCTTCTACTCTCGTAAGCTATCACATGTTCTGCCCCCCTGTGCTGTTGTGCTAATACTGCTCCAAATCCTTGATTAGTAGCATCCGTGTACACCAAAAGGGCAATGAAAAATCTGCATTAGCTAAAATAGGTGCTTGCACAAGCTCTTTTTTCAACTGATGGAAAGCAGTCTCACACTCCGAGGTCCATTCAATACTCTGCAAATTTTGACGCTTACTTCGTCCTCTACCTACCAACAAACCATTCAAAGGCTTAGCAATCTGAGAAAAGCATCTGATAAACCGTCTATAATTACATTTACATTTAGTCATTTAGCAGGCACTTTTATCCAAGGCGACTTACAAATGAGGACAATGGAAGCAATCAAAATCAACAAAAGAGCAATGATATAACAAGACTCAGTTAGCTTAATGCAGTACACGTAGCAAGGTTTTTTAAATCATATAATAAATAAAAATAAAACAAAAAAATAAAAAGATAGACTAGGAAAAGAATAGAGCAAGCTAGTGTTAGAGACCTTTTTTGGCTTTTGTTAATTGTATAATAAATAAAAAAGAAAACAAATAAATAGAATACAAAAAGATTAGAAAAGCTAGTGTTAGTTTCTTTTTTTTTTTAAAGAAAACAAGCTGTTAGTAAATAAATAGAGTGCAAGTCTAAAAGGGCCATTTTTGGTTTTTAAGAATAGAATTAGAATAGCGAGTGCTAGAGTTAGAGGGTCAAATAAAGATGGAAGAGATATGCTTTTAGCTGATTCTTGAAGATGGCTAAGGACTCAGCTGCTCAGATTGAGTTGGGCAGGTCATTCCACCAGGAGGGAACATTTCATTTAAAAGTCTGTGAATGTGATTTGTCTTTGGGATGGCACAATAAAGCGACGTTCACTTGCAGAACGCAAGCTTCTAGAGGGCACATAAGTCTGAAGTAATGAATTTAGGTAAAGGGGTGCAGAGCCAGTGGTGGTTTTGTAGGCAAACATTAATGCTTTGAATTTTATGCACGCAGCTATTGGTAGCCAGTGCAAATTGATAAACAGAGGTGTGACGTGCATTCTTTTTAGCTCTATAATACCATGCAAACCCTAAAAAAGATTGTACCTGTTTAACAGTCTCAGGGGTGGGCCATTCTCTTACCACTGCTAACTTATCTGGATCAGGGGCCACTCCCTCTCCACTGACAAAATGTCCCAGAGACTTCACCTGTCTGCAGAATAATGGGCACTTCTCAGGTCACAATTTAAGCACATACTGCTCCAAAGCTTGAAATACTGCACCTAGATCTTCCAAGTGGGTCCTAAAATCCTAAGAGAACACAATAACATAATCCAAGTACACCAAAGTGGACTCTGTCAGGGGGTCATTTAAACACCACTGCATTAGCCTTTGGAAAGTAACCGGCCCATTGCAGAGCCCAAATGGCATACGCTCCCATTCAAATAGCCCAAAAGGTGTAGTAAATGCAGTCTTCTCTCTATCTTTTTTATCTACTTGCACTTGCCAATAACCACTAGTGAGATCTAGAGTGGAACACCACTCTGCCCGAGTCAAGCTGGTTAAGGAATCTTCTATTCTTGGTAGGAGAAATGTGTCCTTCATAGTCACACTGTTTAATTTGTGATAATCTACACAAAATCGCCAAGCCCCACTCTTCTTCTGGACTAACACAGTGGGTGTGGCCCAAGGGCTACAACTCTCTCTAATAATCACCCTTCCAACATACCTTGTAATAACATGTTATTAATAACACCTGCTGCCATTTACACAAAAAATACTCAAGTTGTTCTCTCTGACAGTCATCTAACCCTTCCCCCCCAGCGGTGCTACCTTTACAGTACTCTGGAAGCCCTCCCTGTGATTCATATGTACTCTGTTCAACATGTACTACCCTCACTTCTACTACCCCACCCATCCACCTCTACCAAGATAAGATCTCGCTGCCCTCTAACCTGCTGTGAGTCTATACTAAGCACTTCCGCTACTCGTGCTACATTGCTTTGTTGTTTTTGGGCTTCTGCAGCTTTAATTCAATGACAATCTGCAAGCACATACCCCCGTCTTGCCTTCGGAGCTTAACTTGTGTTGACACTGTCCTTTGATGGCTCTGACACACTTCTTCCCAGCAGACCGAGATCACATTCATGCCCAATAAGGCTTGGTTTGTCCCTCACAATAACGATACTTTGTGCTGGCACTGATGCTCCCTCGACTTCAAAGTCTGCAAGCATATATCCCACATATGGAATATGTTATCCATTTGCAGCCCTTAGAGTTAGCTAGGGGACATCTCTTACTTACCCAACCGTTGAGTTTTATCTCTACCAAGGGGCACGTTCCTGCAATTTTGCTAGGGCCTTGCAGAGAAGGTCCGGCTACTTGGCCCACAGTAGCTGGCACTCTTAAAAATTCCGCCTTGAATTTTGACGAGCAGGACAATGTCGTAGAATATGCCCTACTTCCCCACATCCATTACACACTGGTCTACTTTGAGCATCCGACTTAAATCTATCATTCAAAGGGCTGCCAGAGGGCCTCTGGTTAGCATTCGCTTGGGCTGAATGAAGCTCTTCATGAAGATAATTGGTTAATAATGATCGGTTCTGATGCAACTCTTCGAAAAAAGCCTTTGACATTTCAGTAAACTGTTCTTTTACCTCTTGCATCAGCTCACGACGAAGTGTCTGCTTTCAATCGGTGGCCGGCTCCACTGCAACATTTTGAGTAAACACTGGCACGGTGGGGGCCCACAGGTCTTGCCTCTCACTCTCCAAAGCCAATGCCTCCTTCCTCACATCCTCAAAGATCAGCTGCTGATTCCTATGGACCTGGGCCTGCAACTCTTGCTGAATGGGTCCTTCCCATAACCCCATCACAAACGGATCTCTCAGCAGCATATCTCCTCCCTCCAAGCCGGTGTCATCTCGCCACTCCAACCTGGAAAACAACTCAAGCAAACAAAGAGAAAAATCCCTAATAGATTGTCTCGCCTCCTGTCTATAATTTAAAACTTGGCCCTCAATGCAACAACTGGAGTATTATCACCATATAGTCCCATCAATAATGCAAACACTTTCTCAGGGGTGTCCTGTTCTTCTACAGCCACTGCTAAAATCTCCCTCTTAACCTCTCCCTCCAAAACCCCCTCCAAAAATAAAATGCAGTTGTTGTCCAGTGCTTAGTCCTTGGAGAGTCAGCATATTTTGTACTTACTCTTTCCAAGCACCAAAAGTCACTTCTGAGTCAGTCACACTAAACTTCTGGACCCATGGTCTGTCCATAAAAATGGCATCATCATGACTTAAGCCTTTGGGGCTTCTGGTTCGTCCCCGGGCATAATAGAAGTCTCGGATGCTCAACCCAAGTTTTAAAACCCTGCCAAAGTTTTTCACAGGCAGGCACCAATTAACCACAACCTCACTCTTCAATAACTCTGGGGAGCAAACCGAAATCTTCAATAATGGCACAGAATCACCACTTTCTCAAAAATGTCTTTATTTGACAAAATTGAAGTTGGAAAGTTCAGTAAAAAGATATCAGAATTCATACACTCAATAAAAATAATATTGAAAAGATAAAAAGACAATATACTAATTCACACCACAATACTCTTACTACCTTCTACATCAGCCTTGATAAGTAGCTATATAGGAAAGTAACAAAGTACTAAAAGAAAACCCACAAGAAATCTCACTAGGACACTCCAAAAGCAAATAATCATTACAAGTGCAAGGTGAATCCACACAATAAATCTCACCACAATACACACCACACAGAATACTCAAGCTCCTATTTCCCCAATTTAAATTAACTATAGCTCTATTTTTTTATACAAGGCTGGAGTAAAGTAGTAAACAGCACAAGAAAGACGATAATACTACTAAATAACACAAAAAATTCTACTTGTTAAAACTCACTTCATCAGAGGGTAAGAAAAGGTGCAGTTTAAACTATTCAAGCCACAGTCTGCAAGGCAGCTCTCCTCATATGCAGCGTGTAAATCACAGTCCTTAATCTCGTAGTCCGTGCGGAGGTTCCTCCAAAGAATGGCCGATTTGTCAGCTCTCAACTCGGGGTCCGATCTGGCGGCTCATCACTCCCCGCTACAACAACAATGCAATCAATTTCTCGCCCACACACTCGTGAATCCAACAAGAGTGAGGGAAAGGCAAGGTTGCCAGGTTTTCACAACAAATTCCACCCAATTGCTACTCAAAACTAGCTCAAAAGTAGCCCAATCATGTTCCAGGTTTAAAATACACGTATTTGGTAGGAATGCCCTGGTACAATTCGCATTCCAGAGGCTAAATATCACATCATTGAGGTCGCTTCAACCCGCAGCAACATTGTTACAGTAGCCACTTGGCAACACTGGGGAAAGGACACTTAACTGGCCGGGGGAGTGAATAACTCACACCTCCCCTTAGACAACAATGGCATCCTCGATTTCCTTGTGCTAGGATCCGACAGCAGCATCCACCGGCTCACTCACTCTCTGCTACAACGACAACGCAATCTATTCCCTGCTAACACACTCGTTAATCCTAAAGAGAGAAGGAAAAAACAATTAACTGGCCGGGGTAGCGAATAACTCGCCCCTCCCCGTAGACCACAATAGCGTCCTTGATTTCCTAGTACTCCGATCCAACAGCAGCATTCTCCACATGAAAAACACTCGTCTCTCTCCCACACTTCCGCGGCCCGCCTTCCTTTTTGTCCAAATCTCCCTCCGACTCTAAGCATTCGTTCCCCCTCTTCTCACTCGCCGCTCACAGTTCCCGTCTCCCGCTGGTTTGTCCTGTTTTAAGGCTCTCCTGCTTTCCACCCATGCTGCACACTTATCTTCGTCCACGTCCACCTAAAAAACACCCGACCCGACCCAACTCCACTCCACCCCCAATTTCCCAGGGCCAATGGATTTTCCTTTCTTATCATTCTACGTTCCCCTTTTCAATGTCCTAATCATTCCTACAAAATTAGTCACCCTCTGACAAGTTACATAAAAATGTCAAATTACATTTCACCCAGAAATACTCTGTTGTGCATAAAATAGATGAAGCATATTTCAGGACCATTAAGATATTTTGCATAGTGATATTATTTTAATGACAATTAAATGCATTTTCCGCCATCAATGAAATATGACCTGGGAAAGTTCATAAATTCAATAAAGACAAATTCAAAGACAAATTTCAACCATGGTTGACAATAAAGATGTATTGTATTGTATTGTATAAATAACAACAAAAGCTTATCACTTGCCATGAAACGCTAGAGCACTTTGTGTTAACTGAGACTGAGAAAACAGTGTATAATGTTTGAAGGTTTACCTTTGATATTGATGATGTTTCTCATGGTTTAGATGCACAGGATGATCTTTCATCTGTTACTTCAGCGTTTTTGAACAGTGTGGATGATCTATGCTGCCAGAGCAGCAATGACTGGTACAGGGTTTACCTCATCAGAAAGATCTGCAGTCTTCATGGGATTGAATATGTCCAGAAACTTCTGCCACAGGAAGGGTTCAAGTGGCTGTTTCCTCAGAAGATTCTTGAGTTGGTAAGTTTTAGTTGATTTACCTCATAATGCTGACATGAGTGGCAAGTATTTGTCCTTTAACTGATAAATTTGTTTCTCTCAGAATCATGACGACAGCCAGATTGACCACTTTGTAGCATGTGGACTGGACTACAAAACTGTTAGGGATGCAGTAGCCGAAGCCATGCTAGATTGCAACATGAATGGAATACAGGAAGCCATTGAGGTACTGATATACACATTTACACACACACACACACACACACTATGTCCCAAAACATAGAGAGACATAGGCCAGAATGCATCTGTATGCCAATGACTATAAACAGAATTTCTGTTATGTCACTTGTGAAGTTCCAGTTGGGTTTGGATGTCGCATTAGACAGTAGCGAGACTAGGTTTTGGAACAGAGCTGTTGTGTCTATGTGGACACTGTAATGAAATGCTTAGATGCAGTCAAATGTTTGGCATTTCTCTTCCTTGCTCTGATAAGTTGTTTATTTGCTTTTATATTTGTCTGAAGTATTGCAAAAGCACACCCATGAAGAAAGCTGTTTATCTGCTAATGGCTTTGTTCAGAGAAGTCACATCACTGTACAGAAATGGAAAGCCCAACTTGCACCCTAAACCTGAGGTAAAAACACAAGCATATGCTACACAGCAAGGCATTTGTGCTTTACAAATCTAAAGTACTGCTACATGATTTTGGAAGAACAGTATGAATTAATGTTTACATGAAGCTTCCTAGTAAAAGGGTCAAGATGAAAGGGATCCTGTCAAATGGACAATGTCCTTGATATTTTCAAATAAAAAATGTTCATGTACTATGAAAACATACTGTAACTTCTGGAACTCAACACTTTCTCCCCATTCCAACAAGCAGTTAACACACAGATGAACACTGGGTTCACAGAATACCTGCTGGGTGATCAGAATTACAGTGACATAATAAGGAGAACGCAAGATGCATACTATTATCCCTAAACAACAGAATAATTGGGTGCTGGAGTAAAATGTGGTATGTCAGACCATGTGCTGTTCATGGCTGTGTGTGTAGTACCGGTTGCTCTGCAGATTTTCTGAAGATTTGTAGAAATGAATATCTGTTTATTTTTTTAAATGATCCCTGATCATTTTGGTCTCATTGCGTCTTCAAAATCTTAAATCTCATAACTGAGCTACAGTAATACATGCTTCAATTAAATATTTATTATAGTTAACACAGCTTGACTAGGAAATTGTACCCAAATCTATTTACAGCTTTTGCAAATAACATTAGTAAACATATGAAAACACTTTATAATAACTTTCATTAATAAATAATAATTTAAAAACCTGATTTAATGGTATATAATGCTTAACAGGTCATTAGTTAATATATATAACAATAGCTATGAGGTAATATATATATATATATATATATATGTCATGAGAACTCTCTGAAGATCCCCTCTCTCTCTCTCTCTCTCTCTCTCTCTCTCTCTCTCTCTCTCTCTCTCTCTATATATATATATATATATATATAAAACAGATAATTAAACCATGTAAACAAAATTATTACCTTCATGAGTAGTCATCTTAATTGCAAAATGTGTCCCAAATGACCTGAATTCACCATATTTACACTTTTCTACAAATCATTTATTAATTATGTTTTCATGTTTTTGCAGTACCCAGTCTAAAGTTGTGATTATTCATCATTTGTATTTGTTTATAAATGTTTACTCTTTATTCAGTACCTTTATAGGCTTTGGACTTAATTTCCTTGGACTTAATTGCTGTAACAAAGTTTGTGTAAAGGATGGTTAGTTTAGTTAAATGCTTGCTAAATAAATTACAGCACATTGTAGTTTCCAAAACATGTTTTTATTGCCTTAACACTTAGTGTACTATATCCTTAAACAGTATATTCATTGAATCATAGAACAACAGAAGAAATCAATTTTTTCAAGAAATTACTTGTTCATTTATCAAAACAGTGTAATATAAACAGACCATGTTCCCTCATAGTAATCAAACTGACCCCTGTACACTGGTGACCCCTTAACCAACCCGTAAACCCACCCATACCACCAAACCTGTCCCTAATCATACCCGTATCACACCTCGATACCAGCAGAAGTGTTGTACATTTACAAAAGCTTTTAATAGCTGTATAAAATCTGGACAAATTCTGACTATGGGTTCCTTCACTTCATTATCTTATATTTCTAGGTATTTGAATATATATAAACATGTATTTGAATATATGAACATATATTAACAAGCATTATAGCATGTGAGGGGATGCCACACAGTGGTAAACATGGCCTTGTCCCAACTTTTTTGAGATGTGTTGATGCCATGAAATTTAAAATCAACTTATTTTTCCCTTAAAATGATACATTTTCTCAGTTTAAACATTTGATATGTCATCTATGTTGTATTCTGAATAAAATATTGAAATGTGAAACTTCCACATCATTGCATTCTGTTTTTATTCACAATTTGTACAGTGTCCCAACTTTTTTGGATTCGGGTTTGTATGTACAGTATATCCCTATGCCTGATATTCATGCATTTTTTTTTGTTTTTTTTATAGCAATGTGCTGGCCTTGAAGATTATATCAGAAGCACAGACATCTTTGTCAATGATGAAATGAAAGCATTTGCTGAAGCGCTGGTGAATAATAATCTCCGTGATCTGCGTGTACAACCTCAGACGTCAGGCAGAGAGCTTCTTCTGGTGGAGGTTACAGTTCACATGGCTGCAGTCCTGTTGTGTGGAAATCAGCTTTTACTGCAGCCACTGCAGCAGCTGGCACTGTCCCCAAACATCATGACGGTATGAACCCTTCATGCTTCACAGGGTGACTAGAATGTGTTTGAGTGTCATATTTCTGTCATGTTCTCCTCACAGGCTTCATTCATCCCAACTATGCCGGATGACATGCTGGCTGTAGTCCAGCAGGCCATGGAAGGCGTCTGGTGGTATAGTGAGTGGATTCTGTTTCATGCTAAATTCAAGATTTGTCAAAATTATATACACCTTGAGACCCAGTAATTAATGCCTGATCAGAAAGGCCACAATAAATCATGTAACACAACAAGCAGAACTTCATTATCAGAACTGTGATAATATAGGATAATATATTCAAAATGGTTTTCATGTGTATCACAAACAAACAAATAAATAAATAAAATATTAATAATTTTCAGTTATTTGAGTGTCTTTCAGTTGGGAAAATTAAGACAAAAGGGAAAGTCATTTCAGAGGTTTCATTCATTTAATTTTTTTAATAAATATAAGACAAAGTGCATATAATAATAATAATAATTTGAAACCTTTTTTACTGATGCATTTTGTTTGGTAATATTACACAGACCAATAGGATTTGAAGGATTATCTATTGTACAGACTTGTAGGATTTCTAATCATTCACCAAATTTATATTATCCCCTAAAATGTATTTCTGACAATAGAATTGCTTTGGGAAACAAAGGGGTGGAATTTTGAGAGATCCTTGGCATTGTCAAGTGGTTCTGTTTTTGAACATTTCTGCATTCTATTTTTTTTTTTTAATAAATTCTTGATGTCTTCTTTTGTTTTTAACAGCCTGTCCTAATGGTCATCCGTGCATTGTTGATATGGTAGGGTAATTTAATTTCTATGATTGGCTTAGCATTAACTACATGTATTAAAAGTCACAGAACACAGCATGAGCTTTAATTTAATATGATCAAATCATTATTAATTATGTATTAAATTAAACATTTATTCTCTTCATGCATCTGTCCAGTGTGGTCGACCCATGGAGGTTCGCCGCTGTCCAGACTGTAATGCAGAAATAGGTGGCATAGACCACAAACCTGTTCAAGGCTTCCAAGCCATGCAGAGACGGTGAGTTACTCTCGCAGCGAACGCTTGTTGTTATTTATTCTGTGTCTTTAATTCTGCTTAATTTATTACCTGGCTCTCTGGAATATTTGATTCTGATTGGTCAATCACGGCATTCTGCAGTTAAATATTTTAGCATAAAAACCTTTCAGCTGTACAATTGGCCATAGTCACAGCCAGCCAGTACACAACCACTGAAAGGTTAGAGCACACAATTTTATCTTAAAAATCTTTGATCCAAAGGTTTCTAATTAAATGCTTGAAATGAGTTTTGTAGACAAATATAACTTGTTCCTTTTAGGGATTTCTGGTAACACTTTACAGTAAGGTTCAATTTGGAAACTTTAGTTACTGCATTAGGTATCATGAGCTAGTGATGGACAGGATTTTTTTACAGCCTTTATTAATATAGATTAATTTTAGGTTATTCATTTAATGATACGTTAATGCAAATTTATAAAACTTCAAATAAAAAAGATGAATATACGTTAATCAAAATTAACCAAGATTATTAAATGCATTGATGTTCATGTATAGAACTTTATTGTAAAGTATTACTTAATTTCTTTACAAAACATATGTTTGTTTGTTTTTTTTTGTCTAAAGATGCTTTTTAAAATTGGTGCTGTAAATTTAGTTTTTGGGGTAATTGTTTAATCATTTCTTTAATCAATTTGAGGCAATTGTTCCTCTCTGCAGAGAGGACCGTACTCAGTCGGGACACATCCTGGGTGACGCACAACGTCGTGATCAGCCTGACATGCAGGACACTAAGAATATGTCCCCTGCCCCCTTCGCTCTTCTCAGGCTGCTCACACACATGTCCATGCTGCTGGGAGCTCGAAACAACCCACAGGTATTACATTCTCTCTGCCTGCTTATGGTTTTGTGGCATACAGATGTGGAAAGAGTATGAAGAAATATACTTTAAAAAAACAAAACAAAAAAATTACCATTGCCTTCCAAATTTTGTAGTGTGAATTAGAGCTTCCAAAACATACTTGACTATACTAATAAAACATATTTAGCTCCCTGTAAGCTCCATGCAAAGAGCTGCCAGCTCAGGGCATATAGTTTCCTAGTGGAGGCAGCTCTAGCATTCAGGATAGTCTCAACAATCTTCATAATCAAAATGATCTTTTTGACCATTTATCTTGGGCTACCCGCCTAAAGATGACAAACTTTTTCCTTAGACTTGCTTAAGACTTCTTGGTGCCAGGATCCACAACAGATTTATGGTTCTCCATTGTTGACCCGTTGAATTCCCCTTCTTGGTCAGTTTCGGCACAGTTCTGATCATGTCATCACTGTCTGATTTGCTCTAATCCCCTACAGAGAGCACAACATCTAGATGAACTGTTAATTCCTCAGACTGAGCTAATATCAGCCAGTCATCAATAAGATTATCTGCAGATTAAAATTATTTAGCAGATACAATCTGACATGTTAAAAAAAAAGTCATAAGATACATTTCAATTGTATTACCTAATCATCCACAAGGGCCATTGGTGTTTGGAAACTCTATTTGTTCTTTTGATTTTATTTAGCCATTATTAGCTCTTATTCTGGCATTGTATGGCTTGCCCACCCACGCCCCTTCAATCTCAACATACATTAATGTTAGAACATATTTTTATTATTACTTAATTACAATATTTCTCTAAAACACAAGATTAATTAAACACAATAGGTTTTTACACCTACTGGTACAAACATTTGTTTAATTGTGCTCATATTTGCTTTTGAAATAAATTAGTTATTTGTTGTTTGTAATTTCGAACTGTGATCTAATGTGGATGTCGGTGATTTAATGTTGTTGAAATATGAGATTTGTAGCCTTTTATAAGCAACTACTTGCTACACCTGTGTAGCATTTCTCATTTCTATTGTTATAAAAATATCCCAAATTGCATGAAAATCAAATACAAATCATATATTGTCATAATCAAATGTTTATTAGTTAAAATGTCAGATAGGGTAGGCTATGATCACGTAATATAAATGATGCATCTGCAAGTCATAACAGCTATCATGCAAGTGAAAACTTAGGGGGTGCTTTTCATTTCTTATTTTATGCATCCCAGTGCCCTTTCCTCATGTCTCAGCTCCACCCCCTGTTTGAGGGAGTGAGGGAAGGATGCAAAGAAAGACAGCGAGGACAGAGGAATCAAAGGCTTACTTGTATTTTTTTATTTATTTATTGGAATTATTCTTGATCACTAAAACAACACTTCAAAGCGTCATCAGCGGTGCGTAATAGAGCCCGACCGATATGGGTTTTTTTGGGCCCGATACCGATATTATGGAGTAAAAGAGGCCGATATCGATATATCGACTGATATTCTTTGTGTATATTATTGTACAGTACCAGTCAAAAGTTTGGACACTTTCCCATTCATGTGTCCAAACATTTGACTGGTACTATATATAGAATACAGTATATACATTAATAGAATATATATATACATAAACACATTTTTTGCAATGATCACTCAAATGTGGTGATCAAACACTTATAATGACAAAAATGCCCTGCCTCCATTACGTGTCTAACAATTTAACAATAAACTTTATTATCCAAAATGAGTCTGACATCAGTGCACTGAACAGTAAAGTTGAAGTTTATTCAACTTTAATTTAATTCAATTCCATTCAACTTTATTCCGTTGATGTTTATTTCACTTCGGAACATTCATTCACGGATTTGCGCTACTGTCTTCACACACAGACGGACCTTACTAGAGAAGTGTGACATAATATACCTCTGTAAATAAATACAATTTCACGTATAAATTCCCGTCTCGCGCACTTTAATGCCCTTTGAATGTAACGTGTACGTTCCCTTGGAACTGGAATCATGGCGGAATTTCATGTGAAGTCCACTTCGCAGGGCACTTACGGTCGAATAAGACAACGCTTGAATGCTGCCTGAACAAGAGACCTCCTTACTGAAGGGAAAGTGTTGACTGGTGTCACTATCTCGCGAACGCGCCGGCGGATCTCCACCAAATTCGGGGATCCCTTCAACTCGAGGAGCCTCTTGAACGCCACCCTCCGTGCGTCGGTAGCCCCCGGGATTGCTCGATCGGTCGGCGCCAGACTGTGAAATTAACCACCCGTAACTCCCAACCCCAGGGGGCTATCCACGCGGGGGTGGTCTCATTTGAAAGCGGGCCTCTAGATGTACACTCGATTCAGCGATATATCGGTCGGGCTCTAGTGCGTAAGTTTGGTTATTTAAGAAATTAATAATAAATATTATTTCAGCAATATGCCCTGTCAAAATAACTGAAGTGTATGGTTTATTACTATGGTTTAGTTATTTTTACTAATGCTCATCAAGTTACACTGTTCAGTGGAAAATTTATAGAAATAAGGATTCTGTCTAAAGAAATATGTGTAAAACTTTATAATAATATCATATAATAAGTATAAGTAATAAAGTACAAATTATGTGCACACTATTTGTTTATAGTTAATCAGTAGTTTGTACATTAATATATAATGTATTAGTTAATACATTAATAGACTATATACACTGCCTGGCCCAAAAAAAAAAAAAAATCAGAAAAGAAAATAAAAAAAAGTCACCATCTGAATTTAAATAAGCAAATACTTAAGATTTTAAGATTGAATCATTATTTCAGTATGTTTGACAGCAATTATTTTAACCCTATCTTATGCAGTAGGTATCTTTTTATTTCTCAAACGTACTGTAAGGAATTTTAACTCAGTTGTAAGGGAATTAATTATTATTATTGATTCAGGTTTTGATAGGACTCGGATTTGAAGAGCCTAATTCAACCTGATTCGAATTGATTCTAAATTTGATAGTTTACACTCTATCAGCTACTCGGCCAGCGAGAAGTTGATGTCAGTGTATATTACCAATTGAATATGTAAATTTTGTATTCTCCCTGGCCACGGGTGAAATGCAATTATGATAATTTGTAAGCTCTTAAAGAGGTAATCATTATCAGTAAGCCACGAGCTAGGTAGCAAGCAAGGGATCTTTTTGGCAATAGTTTTAACCTTGAAATTATATGACACCAGACAATCGATTATTTATAAATGAAATATGACATTTTATTGGCTATTCTAGATTACATTGCAAATCAATAGCTCCGTGTTTTCTTTGTAAAGATAAGCAGAGAGAGACAGGAACTGCTGAGACCCTGAGCTGACCCTGTAAGTAGTTTAATGACTGCAGATGGCTGGGGAGACGAACCTTTAGTTTTCCCGGTGGAATTTAGAGATTCAATGTTTGTTTGTATCTGTTTATAGATTCAAGGGTTTCAATATCTTGAAGGCCGGGATCCTACAGTACCCATGTATATATTCCAGGATATGAAGTATATTTGTGTAAATATATAAATATTTCTCCAAATAAGCACACTTTTGGACGAAAAGCCCTAATGAATGCTGTTTAGTGCAGCTATGTGACGACAGATAAACTGGATCAGATGTTACTGAATATGAATACATGTTGTTCTATTTAAAAAACTACTATTCCAAAGGTAGGGTGCAATAACCCGGTCCCCTTTAGACTTTAGACAAGATTTGGGGACTTTAAAAGTAACGTTTGAGATGTTTTACATCTGCTGTGTCTTGACATATGTAATAAATAGCCTAATAGTTTATCAAAGATGATCAAGAACCCCCATCCTCGGGACATGGGTGATCACCGCGTCTCTTATCTAGCACGTGCCTGAGATCCTTTCTCCCTCTGTTAGTGTAAGCCTTCTGCCCCTGACTCCTAGAGGGAGGAGGGGCACAGTTAGAGATGCTAGACTTTTGATCTTGTCTATGATCTTGTCTTAGAGGAGAAATTGGAGTGCAGAGGAATGAATTTCCTGAAAGTAGCTGATTGCGCATTCGTCTCTCTGAACTTATCCACAACCGCCTTGACGGAAGTGCCAAAAAGCCCAGTAGGTGAAAGCGGAGAGTCAAGGAGAAATTCCTTTTCTTTCTTTCCAATGGCCACAAGATTGATCCACCCCATACGCCGTGCCATTCAAGCACGAGGTGGTCTGAAGCGCTACTGACGGCAAGGCAAGAGTCTTTAAAGAGGATGACTCACCCTGTGAGAGATCGCTCGCAAACGTCTCTTCAACAGGGGGCATCCTTGCGTATCCACGCTCGGCCACACCCTCAACATTAGCATAATCCATGTGTTAAAAGGGTAATATAAATGAATACGGCTTCCCCCAGGATTTAGATATATCCGAGTGGAGATCTGGGTTAGTAGCACGATCCATCACATCCAGCATATCCTCGTATGCGCGGCTGGGGGTGGTCGATGACGACTCAGTGCTCGCACTTTCATTATCTTCACCAGCCACATCTATCTCTTCATCATTGTCAAGCTGACTAGAAGAGCCCAGCAGTGTGCTATCGGGATCAGATGACTCCAGTGAAAGAATGCCTGGATCCCGTAGCACGCTCAAGCTCGCAGCAGATTTTTTGAAAGATCCATACCTTTCTCGAACTTTTCCACAAGCTCAACCTGCGATCCCCATGAGCTGAGTTTTCGCCATGCTTTGGCAGCAGTGGGACCCGACCCGGCGAGGCGCAGATGCTTGCCCCTTTTCCCTCAAAAAAAATAGACAAACGTGATCGGAGCTCCTGCATAGTGAATTTCTCACAATGCACGCATTCGGAGCCCTCAAGCACCGAACGCGCATGCTCCTTACCTAGGCACATAATGCACAAGTTGTGTGTGTCCTCATGTGTCAAAGACCTAGGACACGGAGGCACACACTTCTTGAAACGCTCACCCAGATTCTCAGACATAGTACACACTGCTTGCAACAGACAGCTCCTGAAGACAACAAAAGTTGGTGACGTATTCAGCAGGTGCCCTTTTATTCTTCCGGGCACCCACCTATGATGTCACGGGCTACGTGGACCAATAGGATTGGCGTTGTTTTACACATGCTTCAGACACCGGTCTTGCTAGCAGCATTCCCTAGTGTGTTGTCTAAGGGACGCAGCGTGGAGTTCCCTAGAAGGGGAAAGTAATTTGTAAAAAAGTCAAAAAATATAGGGTGGGGACTTGGTTCTATGGATCAGTTGTTGATTGAATTTTGAGATGTGGGCTTTGCACTCAATAATGGAGGCAGATGTGGGGCGGAGTTTAAGTACATTAATTGACAGGAGCCCTGCATACATCACTAGAGAGAAGGCTGTCCAGTTATGACACTTACAGTATGTCCAGTTATGAGACACTGATTAGACATTATGAGATTAAAATCTTTTTGAAAATGAACACATGCAGTAAGGGTGTAACAGTTCTTGGGGGGGGACTGTTTGCTACGCATGCATTTGTATCCTGATTATTTTGTGCTTTTGTTTCTATTTATTATTTCTAATTACTTTACCCCCCCCCCCCTTCTTTTTATGTTGGTGGTTTTAACATTTGTGTTGTATACAGTAGTATGCTTTTGCCAGTGAAAATTGGTCAGAGAAATTTCAACATTGGTTGACAATGCAGTTGTATTGCACTGTATTGTATTATCTATAATTTGTGAATTTACCGTCATGCTGCTTTCAAACTGTGTTTCTTTTTTATTTTGTCAAAAGTGCTGTTTATAACATTTATATTTTGGCACACAATGAAGAGCATACAACTATGTATATTTGTTCTTTAATTAATTAGCCCTGGGTGAAGCATAACGATGCAGGTAAAATATATGTCTAGTCATTTTAAAAAAGTGTGAAACTTATATGCACAAATCAATTGTTCACCAAAAATCAATAACATGCATTTAGATAAAACATAAGGTAACTTAGTGAGATCTTAGTGATCTTAATTCCATATTCTTGCATGTGTCTGTGTAGAGTGTCATGCAGATCATCAAGCCTGCTGTGCCGGATCCCAGGCCGTTCCTGATGGCCCATCTGTTGAAGGATATGGAGCAGCTGAGCAGAGCTCTGGGTAAAGGAGTGGATGATACGGTCAGTACCATCCATTTGACCATCCACAGTCTACTGGAACCCCATCAGACCAGCCAGTGTAAGAACCGTACAACTCGCCTTACATTTCCACATGCCATATTGATCACAGAAATTCAAGAAATTTAAAATTTTGTTATTATAAACAGGGCCTGCTCCTTATGATAAAACCCTTTCCTCTAAAGATGCAAGAAATGGATGGGAAAATGTCATGAATACTGATGTCATTACACATCAACTGAAGGTGAACAACATGCTTTCTTTTATTGTATTATGTATCTAGAATATTTAGTATATCAGGTTTGATTTAGCATTTTCTCATGTATGTCCCTTATTTTTCATTTTGTCTGAAATGGATAGACAATTAGTGACAATAAAAGATTTAATGGAACTATGGGGGTGGACCTCTGGCCCTCTAGGGGTAAAATTGTATACATTTTAAAGTTAAATGAATCAATCTGGTGCAATTTATGTAACAGACTCGGCTTGATGTTGGGTTTGAATCCATTTGCAGAAGTGTATTGAAACAAGTCAGTGGTGGAAAGAATACTGAAAAAATATACTCAAGTAAAAGTA
>NW_015507449.1:71867-72273 GCF_001515645.1 Sinocyclocheilus grahami | reverse complement strand
TCAGACATCCTGTGTTAGCGAATCAGAGATAAACTCTGTTTGAACTTCTCTGTATGTATTTTTGGAGATGTACGCACGTGTGGATGCTGTGCTTAGAGTGATGATGTAATAGAATTGCAACTCGCTGAAACAAGGGGTGTGACCAAATGTTTCGTGTGTCTTGCATTTATCCAATGGAGTGTTTGAATAGATGCTTTGCAGGAGAAGAATTGTAACGCCTTCTCCTATATAATCAAGTGCTTTATGATTTTGCGGGGCCGAGAGACGGGTGAAGATTACACGCTGTTATTTTCTTGAATTTTGTACGTATATGGTGATTCGATAAACTTTCTTATAATCAAGTCTCTGAGTAATTTATTAAGGATAACACATTATCTGAATTTAGTTCATAAATCTCCTGTGCGGA
>NW_015507449.1:71566-71809 GCF_001515645.1 Sinocyclocheilus grahami | reverse complement strand
TCGCATTACACATCCCATTAATGAGAGGTAAGGGCTGTGTTTACTTATGTGTACAAAGTGTATATATGAGGTTTATTGGTTCATTAAGAACGGAATTTATACAACAACGCGTATGATCACACCGGTGTGATCAGTCTTGGCTGGTCCCTGGAGCGTACGATCACACCGGTGTGATCAGTCTTGACTGGTCCCTGAAGCGGACGATCACTCCGGGGTGATCAGGCTTGGCTGGTCCCCTGAGGG
>NW_015507449.1:70868-71447 GCF_001515645.1 Sinocyclocheilus grahami | reverse complement strand
GTACGATCACTCCGGTGTGATCAGTCTTGGCTGGTCCCTGAAGCGAACGATCACTCCGGTGTGATCAGTCTTGGCTGCTCCCTTAAGCGTACGAACACACCGGTGTGATCAGTCTTGGCTGCTCCCTGAAGCGTACGATTACTCCGGTGTGATCAGTCTTGGCTGCTCCCTGAAGCGTACGATCACACCGGTGTGATCAGTCTTGGCTGGTCCCTGAAGCGTACGATCACTCCGGTGTGATCAGTCTTGGCTGGTCCCTGGAGCGTACGATCACACCGGTGTGATTAGAACTTTGAGTGTGTCACATCATCAACTGCTGAATTTAAATCCGCTTTCGCGCTCCGGCTGGCGCGAGCCAGATCGGATGCGCTGAGCGCTTGTCATATTATCACAAATATTCAGTGTTTTCAACCATATAATACTTATTTTAGGTTTCAGACATTTAAATACACATAGGTACTAGCAAAACCATACATTTACAGTTTGTAAAATGCACGCTGATGTTTATGGAAACGGCAACAATGGTCCTTACATATATAATCTGACGACATGTTTTTATTGATATCATATACAGATTGT
>NW_015507449.1:68049-70045 GCF_001515645.1 Sinocyclocheilus grahami | reverse complement strand
TGGCCCCTGAAGCGTACGATCACACCGGTGTGATCAGTCTTGGCTTGTCCCTGAAGCATACTAAAGTAGAACGTTCAGTGTGTCACGTCATCAACTGCTGAATTTAAATCTGCTTTGGCACTCTGGCTAGCTCGAGCCAGATCGGACGCGCAGAGCGCTTGTCATATTATCACAAATATTCAGTGTTTTCAACCATATGATGCTTATTTTAGGTTTCAGACATTTAAATACACATAAGTACTAGCAAAACCATATATTTACAGTTTGTAAAATACACGCTGATGTCTATGGAAACGGCAATAATCATCCTTAAAAATATAATCTGACGACATGTTTTTATTGATATCATATACAGATTGTGTGGATAACTATAAAGTTTACTCTGCTCTTCTCCCAGTTTACCGGAGACCTACTTTAACGTGTTTCGGGAGGAGAGGATAAATTAGCGTGTTGTAAATCCCACAGCTCGGATGCAGAGCGAGCTAACATGGCGGCGCCCATCACCGGTATAGATCAAATAACACGGTCGACATAAAAGTGTTTAAACTACCAAACAGATTTAATTGCACATATTTCAGAATCGGAATATCAGATATTTCATAATATAGTGAGCATGTTTGTGAATATTTCGAATAAAACCGGAAAAACTAAATAAAAGCGATGCATGTGTCATACAGAGCTATTGTGGCTGCGTTGTGTCACCTGACAAGCATGATGCGTCGCCATGGAAATAGGCAATACATTCTAAAATAACGGTCGCCTAAAAAAAAAACTCACGCTTGGGGCTCAGCTAGAATATTTGAAACTCACGAGCGAAAGGGTTAAATAAATATTGATTATCATATTATAATGCTTGACTGACTGATGTTAAGAGTGTACTTTCAGATATTTATATAACTGTGCCATTTTACAAACACACACACACACATATACACGGTGTTTCTGTCACGAATCCGGCCCATGAACTTCCAATTTCATTGACTCTCGCACTACACACTGTTGCACATCACCCCGGACTACATTTCCCATCATGCATTGCACTGATTGCACTCAGCACGGATTACACACAGCTGTTTACACTGATTGCACCCAGCTGTTTCATATCACTCCCTCTCTATTTAACACTCACTCTGATCCCTTCCCTCTGCCAAGTATTGTTTCAGCGATTATCACTCCCCTAGTGATAGCTACACTACAGAGCCCTCAGTTGTTTCCCAGCCTTAGCCTTAGCCTTAGCCTTAGCCTTAGCCTTAGCCTTAGCCTTAGCCTTAGCCTTAGCCTTAGTTCTCCGGTTTTTGATCTTTGCCTGGTTTCCTGGATTTCTCCCTTAGTCTTGCCCCTTTTTTGATTCTGTCTGCCGATCGTCGACCTGCTCTAGCCCTAGGACTATTCTTGTGCTTTGCCTGCCATATACCTGTTTGTCTTTGTTTGACCCTGCCTGTTATGACCACGTCTCTGTCTTCTCCAATAAAAAGCTTGCGAATGGATCCGCACGTCTCGTCAGCTCTGTAACAGTTTCCCCTGCCATTATATAAGGGGGGCAGCCCCCCTTGAAGGTCAAGTTAATTTTATTTTCTCTATAGCGCCAGATCACAACAGAAGTCATTTAAAGATACTGTACCTTTCCTATAGAACAGGTCTACACCTCTTTCTTTTATTAAACAAAACTAAATAGCCTTATGTTATTTATCTTATTCACACGACGGCATGACGTTTCGGTCTCTACATTACATGCTCGCGCTCTCTGCATCGCGCACACACATACACAAGTATTTGTAAATGTTAAGCCGCAAAATTAATGATCTTATTCACACGACGGCATGACGTTTCGGTCTCTACATTACATGCTCGCGCTCTCTGCATCGCGCACACACATACACAAGTATTTGTAAATGTTAAGCCGCAAAATGATTCATATTTAAATATGAATTCTGCGTGTATCTGTGTTAATATGGCGCAGACGCGCGGTTTTGTGTAGTACTCGTACTGAAGCGCT
>NW_015507449.1:44073-65271 GCF_001515645.1 Sinocyclocheilus grahami | reverse complement strand
GCTGGTCCCTGGAGCGTACGATCACACCGGTGTGATTAGAACTTTGAGTGTGTCACATCATCAACTGCTGAATTTAAATCCGCTTTCGCGCTCCGGCTGGCGCGAGCCAGATCGGATGCGCTGAGCGCTTGTCATATTATCACAAATATTCAGTGTTTTCAACCATATAATACTTATTTTAGGTTTCAGACATTTAAATACACATAGGTACTAGCAAAACCATACATTTACAGTTTGTAAAATGCACGCTGATGTTTATGGAAACGGCAACAATGGTCCTTACATATATAATCTGACGACATGTTTTTATTGATATCATATACAGATTGTGTAGGTAACTACAAAGTTTACTCTGCTCTTCTTCCAGTTTACCGGAGATCTACTTTAACATGTTTCGGGGGGGTCCCAACTAATTGTATCGGTCTGGGATCCCTGCCGATTATTATTATTATTTGCTTAACCACTTAAAAATGTCTTTTTGGTTGCTTTTACTCAGAAAACGTAAAGAAAACAACATACATACAGCAAGATAACATCATTTCACTTACCTGGCCTATCACTTGAAGCAAACATCCATCCCTTCTTAAAAGTCTGTGTTAAAAAAGAGCTGCCTGTTGCGCCATTTAATTAAGCCGACTGCTGTAGCCTATATCCAGCTTAGGCTGTTTTCCCTAAATTTGTATATATAATGTTTGAATGACAGCTTGGTTAATCTGTTGGCAATCAAATATTCAATATCGCTACTCATCATAAGTACTTGGTACATTATCAGCGCAGCGGCAGACGTTCAAACTAATATCACGTAATTTACGTCTCTGTGATGATTGGTTGATATCAGAAGGGAGGCTAGCCTCCCTTGCTAGGGTTCTTTTCTCAACACTATGGAAACAATAAGGCGATACATTTTAAAATAACGGTCGCCTAAAAAAACTCACGCTGGGGGCTCAGCTAGAATATTTTAAACTCACGTGCGAAAGGGTTAATAATGAGAACAACTTTTCCACAATATTTTAATTACTTGGAAACAAAGTAATGATGTAACTGCATAAAACTTTATATGTTTGGAATGAGACTAACTTCATAAAGGTATTTATTTATAAAATGCATTATAAATCATATATTTCCAGGATTGAGAGGCTGTGGAGAGACGTGTGGTGTGCTGTAACCGCCATATACTACAGTGTGCTGCACTCACTGGAAGATGATGGGTTCCTTGACCTTTCTAACAAGACACATCTTTATAGTTGCCATTATGTGTTCCTGCCCAGACTACAAGCCAGCCTAGACACATTTCATGATGGTTGGGACAACCACCCAATTAGAACCGAGGGGAACAAGATGCCCAATCAGCTATGGGAGATAGGAAACATTCAGTGTCCAGTGGAAGACCCAGAGCTTGGTGATGAAATGCAAAATGTCATCAAACAAACAAGTCTTAAATTATATTATATTATATTATATATACAGTGTTCTGCCATGAAACTGTAGATGGTATAGTCTGATAGGTCTAGCTCAATCTGACCTGGCGACATCATTGTCACATGGCAGCTGATTGGTTCTCTCCTGTATCGGTAGCCAATGAGCTTACTACTTAATATTCAAATACCTGGTGTAGCGAATAAGCTCATGGGGAAATACGAATAATTAATCATAACTAGTTATAATTAATTATATCGCTGTGTATATTTGCGTGGTCTGCCTAATTGAATACAAAATGAGCAACCGTAAACAAGTTTAAACTAAGTGTCATGTTAGGAGTTTGCATTGTATGCAGCAGAGAAATATTAAAGGAACACTCCACTATTTTTGAAAATCGGCTCATTTTCCAACTCCCCTAGAGTTAAACAGTTGAGTTTTACCGTTTTCGAATCCATTCAGCCAATCTCCTGGTCTGGCGGTAGCACTTTTAGCTGTAGCTTAGCATAGATCATTGAATCTGATTAGACCGTTAGCATCTCGCTCAAAAATGACCAAAGAGTTTCGATATTTTCCTATTTAAAACTTGACCCTTCTGTAGTTACATCGTGTACGAAGACCGACGGAAAATGAAAAGTTGCGATTTTCTAGGCCGATATGGCTAGGAACTATACTCTCATTCTGGCGTAATAATCAAGGAACTTTGCTGCTGTACCATGAGTGCAGCAGGCGCTATGATATTACGCAGCGCCTGAAAATAGGCTAACTTACGTCAACATAACCAACGTGACCACCTGCTTGCACAGGGAGCGTGCCTTGGAACTTAGTGTATTTTCTAGGCCGATATGGCTAGGAACTATACTCTCATTCTGGCGTAATAATCAAGGAACTTTGCTGCTGCACCCATGTGTAGCATCTGGACCAATCAGACACACCATTTTTCATTAGATTTAACAAATCAATTATTCATTAGATTAACAAATAGTCACAGACCCCTCACCCAATAAACATACTGGATGCCAGGATGTCTGTGATTGACACAAGGCCCCTGGTTACCATGGCAACCAAGACTCCTCAGCCAGATCAGATAAACCTTTACGACCTAATGGCATGTTCAGAGTTCTCCCTCTCACTTCATTTTCCATAGGAAAGACACATAATGCACAGCAAAATGGACTCTTCTCTAATTAATTAATTAATAGGAAAACCTTTCTTTGAATGAACACGCATATACTTCAGCTCATTGTGTATGTTGTTACTGTTCTTGTATATTGTCTTTTGTATTGTATGCTGTTTTATGCATGCTTATGATAGAACCACTCGTTCATGTAATCTTACCTATATGTAATGTTACCCTGTTTAGTATCTATGAATTCGTCTTCTGATGATCTAAACGAGAGTGTATATGATATGTTGATACCTATGCAACACATTAGTATTATAAGAATCTTGAAGATTCTTCTCTTGAACACCCAACCGAGTTTCATATGCAAAACACCATGCTCTGAGACAAAGAGTCGTAAAATTTCCCTCCAAAAGGTACCATTCCTCATTGGCTCACTCAAATCCCAGAGGTGTGACCTCGATAGAAGATAAAGCTCTCACATCAGGGACCCACCTCAGGCAGTCTGCGGTTCTGTTAGATTCTGAGAAGATGGGGATGCTGAGCTAGTCTTCTAAGGACACCCTAAGTTCGTGCTAGGCCTCGTGCCTTGACTTTCCATTCACCAAAGATCCTAGGATCTCAGCTGCTGTCTCTCTTAGCTCTTTTTCACTTTCCACTGGGAAGAAACTCCCAATCACCATCGAATCAGAACATCTTTGGAATTCATCACTCTACAAACCCGGAAGTCCAAAACCTTGAAACCATCAAGACTTTCACCAAGGCAATGCAAGTATCATACATTTAACTAAACGAAACAGAGGTTTAGTATAAGCTGTAGACCCCGTTATAAACGGCGCTGATGGTTTTACTCGGGTGGTTAACGGACTCTTTTCATAGCTTCATTCTCTGGTTTTCCTGATGGTTTCATCCATCAAGTCTCATTTGCCCTTTCCCCATACGAGCGATTGTTTGTTTGTTTGCGTTAGTCTTTAGTTAATAAAACTCTTGTGCACAAATTACATGAGTATTCTGATTCTGCCTTGCAAATTAATTGTCCCTTTACGATTTTGATCCTTGCTACATGCTCTAATGCATTATTAGGCTACTGTAAGAAGGTTGTTTTCTGTGGCCTCGAAAATATCCTTTCTTAGAGTTTGACCGTTTGCTAGATGAACAGATTAGTTGATGGCTATTTAATTCTGCTAAAGTTACTACTGGCAGCTCATATACAGTAGATCATAATACATGCGGTTCACATGGCTCTTCGGAGCAGCAGCAGTACAAATGTCTTGGCGATAGATCTGCTTTGTGGGGGGTGTCTTGTCTTTCCTTGAGTCCCTCTGAGAGTTATCATCACAGACATGTATATATATATATATATATATATATATATATTTGTACTAATTTCACTATGGGTATTTCAAATATGATATAATCTTATATCAAGTCATATAGAAGCATAAATTTTGTTTGAATAGACTTGCATAAATAAATTAGACATATATTGTTCACATATTAACATACAATACCATCTAAATAGTGATCATAAATAATTTTAATATATGTATATTCTAATATGAGTATTTCATATATGATTAGTATAAACCTATATCTTCATATATCATGAGGTTGTATATACAGTATGTGCTAATAATATATTACCTATATATGAAAACATGTATGACATCACTACTCTGATACAAGGACATATGTACATATATTGCATTTCTGTATGGAGTCTTTTGCGATTTTGCGCTTTTGGTTTGGATCAGTACCGCCGCTCCCTATACGCAGGGTACGCTGTTTGCGTAGGGCACTGACTCCCAGGGGGGCACCATCCCAGTTGCTCAAAAAAACAACAAACTTTTGTTCTATATTAATATTAACATAAGCATATACATAAATACAAATATAAACATGAAAATATATACATAATTATAAAAAATGCATTTTACGGTGAATGCGGTAGGCTATAAGCACACGTGACGTGCCATTCCCACATCCGCGCCCACCGTCATCTCATGTTTGCGGCTGACTGCAAATGATCATAATTGATGGACAACTATGAAAAAGACATCAGCAGTCCGGCGCAGAGAAAAGAAAAAGTTAAAAAAGCCCAAGATGAAGCCTGTGCATCCCTTTCATGTACGTTCATAATCCTGTGAAACTTTTTTGGCTGTTGACGTTAATAACCCTTATTAACGTTAATTAATGTTTTAAATTATCATATGATGAGCTCATTGACGACTTCGCCTCCAGAAAAAGCAGGAGTGTGCATTTGTAAATTTGTAAATTTGTAATGCTCCAGAAGATGACATATATCAGTGTTGATTTTCGGAGTGTCTATTTACACTAAATGCAAATAGCCAGCCTTGTTGGCAGAAGCTATTTATGCTAACTCCCGATGAAGCCTGTTAGAATACAGGTAAAATAACCTTATAATTCAAGCAATTAAAGAAAAAATACCCATGTATGAGTTTTTATGTTTTTATATTCATTGCACAAGCAATGTACTTTTCTGAATATCAGTACATGCACAAGCACGAAGTGCTATTCATTTTAAACAACAGTGCATAGCAACACAGTGTTTCGTTCCTTGAATGAATCAGTTTTTGAATGAATCGAGTGAGCCAGTGATTCAACTGTCCGTCAATTCAGATGGACACTTTCCCTGCGTCCCAATGTGGACTATCAACTAGGACTATCCACCATATCTGCCTAAATAGTATTGAAAATGACTAATATCACATAGAATTTAGGACGGGATAGTTTGCACATTGGGACGCAGGCTTGTTTCGTTTCTAATTGAATCAGCCGTTTTGAACGAATTGTTTGATTTGAACGATTCAATACATCATTTATCAAAACAGGGACTTGCTGCCACCTACTGGTGGTTTTATTGTCATCATTATTTATCCATGACAGGCCTAAAATAGGCAAGGTTTCAGCACAAAAACGCATTTTAGCAAAATATTGTTTAATTATCATTATTGACCAAAATTCCTAAATTTTTGGGCCCCAAGAAGGGAAAAAAAGCATATAAATAATAGTTCATTTAATTAATAAGGCAAATTTTTATAAAATAAAAATTAGACAAATTTTGTAATCATTACGTAAAATTAGCTACAGGACCACAACACTTACCACTTACAAACAACAAAAACAAGAAGCCCTGTTCTCCCTATCGAAACAGGTTAAACTGTGTGATTGACTAACATTGTTACAAGTGTCATCCGTTTGTATTTGCAATAAAAGTTTTAAATATGTACACCATTCATGTGAAAACTGAACCAAAATGCATTAAAAATTACATTAAAATTAAAACATTCAAAATAAAAAATAAATTAAACAAATTCTGATGTATTTTGACAAGCAACTATTTTTAATTCAAAATTAGGCGTTAACACACTTAATGCGTCACAGAATCACCAGGCTCATAAACCCCTCACTATATAACCCTGGTCTCCAATATGGACAAGGACTCATTCTCCACATTACTTACCTGATGTCCTTTTGCTAGAAGTCTTGTCTTTCAGCATCTGTTATCGACTTATCTGCTGCTCTCACCTCATCTCCAGCTCCTGGAAATCCCATCCTGCTCATCTTTGAAGCATGTGCTCACCGATTAACTCCATCATCCTCCAGATCCCCTGGTAAACAGAATAGACTGTTACTATTCATTCAGCATTATTATGCTGTTTATCATCTCTTCTACTCGCTTCTCACACCAGTATCCATATTGTTCAGTAAAAACTGGTTTGGTTTACTTTATAAATAACATTATATATTTTTCAAATATTACAATAAACACAAAAAAACACAGGCGCTTTTGGAGTTTTAAAACAAATTATATTTTTGAAATTCTGTAATTCAGGTTCTATTAGGTCCAGCTCTCTGCAATTTACTTTGTTTGATGCCACTAGATGCCAAAAAGTACCAGAAAAAAGAATCTTTCAAATAACAGCTTCTAAACAGGAGTTATTACATTATAAGTGAAGCGAGTCAAATTGTCTATTTCTGCATCTAAATGTGTCATTGTGAGTTTCCTTTGCAAAAACAGGCTTTATAAAACACATTAACCCCACAATCCTATTTTACTCTGTGCCATAAGCACTTTAATTGATTATTAATTGAATTATGTTTCATTTTTATGTTTTTCTAAGTAGTAATATACAAAATGGCACAAGCGAATTGGACCAAATTTCAAATATTGTGTATTCTACAATCAGTTTAATTATTTCAGGATGCACAAGACTGTCTACATTATAAAATATATCTGGTCTATCACAATCTAAAATAGAATCCATATCCTCCAGCTTTATATAATTCCATTTATGTGCATTCTGTATTGGGATACTGCTTCACAGCATCTCTCACCTCATCAGCTGAGCCATTCCTGTATCCAGAGCATCTCTCTGACAACAACGTTGCATCATCCCTGGACCAGAGCGGAGCTAATTCTCTAGCCGGCAGCTATTTGTAGCATTCAGAGTGTCAAACAAACACATATGAGTTCATCCACACAGCACTGTAATAATCCATGTATATTTACTGTATATTCACTGAAATGCATAATGTACTGTACTTTTCTGTCAATAAACAGTGTATCAGATTGCTAGCTGTGCTTTTACGTTTCAAAACAACGATTCAAATATAAAAACCGGCTCAAAAACACGCTCATAAAGCCTTACCATACTCGCGTTCATTCCTCTTCACGGCGCCGCTGAACGTTCTTCACCATATATAACTTGTAATATGATTATCATAGATTGATATTATCCGAGCCGCATGTGCAGTACCCTTTCCGTGAGGGAAACTCGCCTTCAAAACATCGAGTCCAAAAACTACAGGTTCCAAAACACCCAGCGGTAAACTCCCGGATGTGAAGACCCCCCCTCTCCCCCCTCTAGTGACGCAGAGGTGTCAAATTTCACGGCTCTGAAATGGCCGCTGATTTGAGAGACATGTAATCTGACCAACTGCAGTCCACAAGCGAACACAGATCTCTATAACATCAGCAGTGGCAGTTCTACTTTGAATTACACCCTGGGCGAGACCCCCTTCGAAAATTCTGCACAAACAGTTATATTTTATTATAACAATATAAGTGAAAGAGAAAATTATATTTCTTCATTAGAACATTTGAAAAACACACTTAAGAGAATCCAGTTAACTATTGCAATTACAACAGGAAACACTTTTTAAGGTGCACAATCTCCACCTCCAACATTGCCAAAAGACAATGAACACAATTCTGCACAAAATATGACAGTATAAGTTATCAGAACTTAAATAAATATACACTATACACTGTATCTAATTTGCATATTAATGTGTTCTTGGAGCAACATTTAATGAAAAATTAAGTAATAATTGGAGTAATAATTGGCAACATTTTAATAATAATATCTAATAATTCATAGGAATATTGATGTATAATTTATTTCCATATTCACTTGTGTCTCCCAAAATGCCTGATAAACATGATTTAAGTCCTGATGTCCTCTACAGTGGACATGTATGAAATCAATGCCCTGTTCTGTAACAGAAAGTCATTTTTTGATTTGAAACCCCATAACGTTTTGACATAACGTCTGAGATGTTGGTTTATAAAATACAATTTGAAAAGTAGTCCGATTTAAATTATAATTACACAGATTTGAAAATTCCGTTGGCTAATTACAGGGCCTAACGTTAATCCAACTGATGGAAATAAATAATAACTGAACTTGTAACAGTTTTGTTGCAAAGCACAATATTATGGTGAAATTAGATCTCGTGTTTGTTGAGTTAAAACCGAATTATTGTTGTATAAGCATAGCAAGCATCATAGCAAAAAGGCTTACAAACTTAAGAATTATACCCACCAATTAACATTAGCCCTTCATTCATGACATGGATACCGTAATAATCATACAGAGAGAACATAGTTGCATACCTTTTATCTTTTGCTCGTTTCTCCTCTTCTTTTCTTTATTTTCTAAATCGGGCACCTGATGGCTTTGACCTTTTTTTGTCGATCTCTGTGTTTATTTGGCACTCGACAATCAACAGATTTGCCATCCCCCCAACACTGTCACTCACGACCAGAAGTCAAGACTAAACCAATTCACCTTGGTGACCACATAATCGTTTTGTATTACCTATTTTTAATAGCCATTTCACACAATTCAGAAAAACTAAAATGTGCAGGAACTATAGGCCTGTATTTATAATATTATGAATGAAATGTGCGTTATTTGGAAGAAAGTCGAGGTGTGACTGACTTTAGCCCACTAATTCCATTAGAGTATTGCTCTATCCAGTGGCTCCCCCCCCTTGTCCGTTCCATTTGGGAGACCCAGAGGTGAACTGTCCCCCGCGCCGGCGCCGCTCCCCTTCTCACACAGCTTCTGTGCACGGCACCTTCTCAGCAAGCAGGGGCGACAATTTGCCAATTCCCCACACAGTGAAATGATAGATAATAGAAAACCGCTTCGCGGCAGCGCAGAGGATTTGAATTTTTTTAACTGCTCGTGCCGCCCCCCATGTATCATGAAAAAATGCCGCCCCGGTCGGCTGCCCGGTTTGCCCGTGCCAAAAACCGCTACTGAACATCAATCAGACGCGCTGGCTGTGCGCGCTTATGATATGGAGAGCGCGTCTCTGGCAGAAGCGCGTCTATTGCGCAATCTGGACAAAACACTATATATCTCACTGATGGAAGCACGCAGAAACGTGAAAATGGTCTTGTTTGAAAGAAGAGATCCTAATCTAAAAGATAATATAGAGAATATAGATATTTGTGGCTGTTTGTGGCTGACTGAAGCAGTGCTACGAGTATAAATGTAAATTCGCTCAGGTGACAAAATTTTACAAATCGATTCTATTGAAGATCATTCGATCTGTGATTGCCACACAATGAAATAATCTACATCGTCAAATTCCTGAGAATGAGAGATTTCTTGTGATATATGACTTGACTTTTTTGTGAAAATTATATAAAATACACATTCTTTGTAAAAAAAATTTGCAATGGTTAGGCGGAAATTCGTGTGTGGGACGAATACATTTCTAAGCTTAATTTTACTGCTTTATGAATATAGAAACCAAAAGGAATGGTATTCTTTGTAAAGAAGACACTCCAAGCTTTCAAATGAACCATATATGGGCTGATACCACATAAAGAAGGCTATGTAAATGAAGCATAAACATTTTTAATGCGATTTTGGACCCGTATCCGGGTCCGCAGAGTTTAACTGATTTTAATGTGATATTGTTGTTCATGTATGTTCATGATGAAATTTTATTTTATTGTTGTAATTAATTTATTGCATTAACAAGATGAGCCGTTGAATTCATTTTGGGAGCGATGCCTGATTGAATGTATTTTTAGTCCAGTGCCTGCATAAGTATTGACCAGAGTATAGTATAGTTCAGAGGCTGTCATATGTGGATCAACTTACTATGTTGTGTATTTTCAACCGTTTCAATATGAAAAATAACTTTTATATTGATTCAATGGATTTATTGCATTTTGGGGAAAAGATAATACAATTTTATAATAAATCTTTGAAAATCAAAATCTGGATTTGAATTTTTAATGTTATTATAATGTAAAGATGCTATGTGAAAGTTTGAAACAGAAAATAGTTGTTTTCATCTTGCTACTTTCTTGGTAAAGAAAACACATTTTTACTCAAATTAATCAAAATAAATTTATAGCGTTTTGGAACAAAACTCTTCATATATATATATATATACTGTGTGTGTGTGTATATATATATATATATAAACAGGTACGCATATATTTAATTGAATAGCAGCCTTTGTTAATTCACAATAGTGCTATGCTTTATTATATTTAAATGGTTCAATATATTCTAATAATATGGTATACTATTATAATAAACGGTCTAATAATATATTTCATGGATTCTCATCCGTGGAATGCACCACTTCTGACATTTTGTCAGTTAATCGGCATGGGCAAATTGCAATTGAGGATTTTTAAAAATTGAATAGTCGTTTTAATCAAGGACTTGACAGCCCTAGTATTAATGATAGTTTTGCCCTATGAGCAGAAAAAACATTGCATTATTGCTTTGAATGTCAACTTGAACATTAAACTTTATGAAAGGGATATGGTAATTGTCAATTTTTTTAGACGATTCTAGACAAAATAGTCTGGCCGTCGTTTGATGACCTGGAGGATGAGGAAGATGACGATGTGTCTTTGGAAGACGTTTGTCGGCTTGTTGGCTTCCTTCGTTGTTACATAGAAAATGGTATGCATGAATGTTTATTTTTATTATGAAACACATACTTTGTAACTGATTAAATGTCTTTCTTTATAGCCTCTTCCAAAGCTTTGGGACAGTTACTAAAGTTTTGGACTGGCTGGGAAATACCACCTAAATGCCTAGACATCGTGGTCGAGAGTGAAGCGTTACCTAAAGCATCAACATGCTTTTGTCTCCTGAAGCTGCCCAAACAATACTATGACTATAAAAGGTTTGCAGAAGACATGACCATGGCTATAAGCATGACTCATGCAGGATTTGAAGGCTGCCTAAAAGTGTCTTTTTGGAGACTATAAAGTGTTTCCTAGCTTAGTTTTAAAATAATGTGGGTTTTAAATGTTGGGAAAAGTGTTCAAAATCTTGGAACAATGTAGTTGAAATGGCTGTGCAGTTATATATCAGTTAAACAGGGTTTATATTAATTCAATTCAAGTTTATTTGTATAGCGCTTTTCACGATACAAATCGTTGCAAAGCAACTTTACAGAAAATTAGGTTTCTACTATATGTACATAGACTGAAAGTCACCACTGATAAACTACTACTAAATATATGGCAGAAATGTATGGAAAAATCAATTAAAGACATAATTAAACAGACAATGAACACTATTAACAGCAATTATTATATGATGCAATCAAACTTATAGCAAAATGTGGTTGTTCTGTATGTTTCGGGGTTGGCATCATCTGAGGTCCTCTGAGGGCAGTCCCGGCGCCATGGGGGGGCATTGGGGGGCCTGGCCCGCCCTGTGAGTCACTAGTGCCCGCCCTGGACGAGCCTGCTGTCTCCCTTCACCTGTTCACCAGCTCCACGTCCCACCAACCACCAGTCCTTGCTTGTTTGCACAATACATTTTTTTTATCAATAGGCTACTGTTATCAAAAGTTATCGTTTTGTATATATATATAATTCCTGAATAAAAATAAAAATGTGTTTGGTCTGATTAAAAAAATTTTTTTTTTAAACAGATTTGATTGGTTTGTCGATAGTGAGCGCGGAAATGTTTGGTTGTTTGCTAAGCATAGCGCTACCGCTTAATGTTAGTTGTAATTTTAAAAAAAAATGCTGAGCGATCTCGTGTGGCAGTGCTATGTACAGTGGGTACGGAAAGTATTCAGACCCCCTTAAATTTTTCACTCTTTGTCTGAATACTTAGGACCATGTGATATTTCAGTTTTTCTTTTTTAATAAATCTGCAAAAATGTCAACAATTCTGTGTTTTTCTGTCAATATGGGGTGCTGTGTGTACATTAATGAGGAAAAAAATTAACTTAAATGATTTTAGCAAATGGCTGCAATATAACAAAGAGTGAAAAATTTAAGGGGGTCTGAATACTTTCCCTATCCACTCTATATACAGCGTTTCTTTAATCAAAAACCACCAAAGTTGGCAGGAGAGAGCAGCAGCGATGGTTTGGCATGGCAGAATGCGAGCAGCGCTTCCTTTATTATCACAAAAAGCTGACATTTCAGTTAATCGTGATCTCATAAAGCTCTGTTATAACACTAAATATATGCACAATGAATCTTTCAGAGTGTCTAAAATGAGAGGATTCGTGAGCACGCAATTTCAGCACTGTGGTGAGTAGATTCTAACTTGATCACCTCTGATTGGCCATTGCGTTCCAGAAATCAACAGCTGAGTCTGTGATTGGCTACATTATAAATGGAAACTAGGCTATGTCTAGCTTGCGCGTTCATCATTTTAATGTTAATATTAGTTGTTCTTTTTGCTTTAGTGCAACAGATAAATAACAATTTATATGTTTTAGACACTTTATGTTTAGATCTTTTCTATTTTGCGGGAGTCCCGCGAATCATTTTATTCTCCCGCATTCCGCACACACACAAGTCTCTTCCCACCCGCACTCGCCCATCAAGAGTTGTCCCGCGCCGCACCCTGTTGCGTTGGGTCCCGCGGTACTTCCGCGGGAGTGCAGGTCTCTACCGTATTGGCCCGAATATAAGACAACCATGATTATAAGACGACCCCCCTTTTTTGCGTATTTGGCGCCACCTATTGTTGTGGGTGTATTATTGACATGTCAAAGTCTAGGCCCTGAATATAAGACGACCGCGTTTTTTCAGATGTATTTCCAAGAAAAAAACATCGTCTTATATTCGGGTCAATACGGTATATGCTTCATGTTTCATTTTAAATTCTTAATTTTGATCAATAAATTAAATTAGAATAAGACACTATAGAGCTGTTACTAATCAAATTGAATAATTTACACTAAATAATTTACATTAAATAATGTTATGAGAAAGAATGACACTTTTAAACAAACTAAACCGCCAGTAGGTGGATAAGCGGTCTTATTAAGCGAGTCATTGAGTCATTCATTCAAACGATTCGTTCAAACGGCTGATTCATCAAGAATGAGGCAGTTGTTTATGAATGGGTCACTGAATCTTTGACTCAACCGATTCGTTCAAAACGCTGAATCATTCAGTAATGAAAACACGGTTGAGTGTTGCTGTGAGACTGATGCGTTATGGTTCTGCTGTGATCTTTGTTTTTACTATTTTTGCTGCTGAAACAACAAAAACAGTCAATATTGAGTCTAAAATGTAAGTGACTTAATATTAATTACTTGTTTAGTGAACTGTCATATGAAATCAGTGTCACATTTTCAATCGTGATGGTATTCAGCACTCTTGGTCGTGTGATGTTGCTTAACTGTATCATGTTATAAAAACTCCACATTTTAAATTTTTACCGCAGTATGTTAACTGAGTTTGACTCACTTTGTTAACACTGTTTACTCACTTTGTGTTTGCTGCGCTCATTTGTTTCGATTTCTCCTCGAGAGAGGCAGCGCAGCCTTGTTAGCGTCATTACATTACGCACTATCGATCGCCATTTAGACTAAATTATGCAGAATCATTATTGCATTTTAGTGATTGTTATTGGCGTTTTAATCAGGCTAGGCTACTTGTCCAGTCGGGCAAGTAAAATTCTCTTTCACTTGGCCTTTTAAAAAAATCCACTTGTCCTGGATAAGCGGACAAGCGTTGATGTAGAGCCCTGCGACGTGTGTTTAGACTGCTTCAGTAGGCTAGGTCCAATCTTTACGACTCTGTTGTATTGCGTCAATGGAGTGGTATGTCAATTCTTCCTCGTTTTTTGTCCATTTAATTCATAATTAATGATATTATGCATTGCAATGAGGTTGATCTCATTTGTGCCCCCCTGAAAAAATGAAATGCCCGTCCGTGAATTTGTGTCTGGCGCCGGGTCTGTCTGAGGGGTTGGCATCATCTCTTCTCAGGGGCCCGTTTCAATAAGGCGGTTCAACAAGGAGGTGTGTTGACTTAACCCTGAGATGAGTTTTCGGTTTCAGAACAGCTAAATTGTGTTAGTTCAATCCACTCTGAGTAGGTTGACTCTGAGTTTAGCGCGTGCACCACGACTATGAGAAGTCATGATCAGTGGAGCTCCGAAATTACGATTCACCATGGCAACAGCACCCGACAAAAAGACGTCTGCATACTTCCGAGTCAATACGTAAATTAAATTCTTAATCACTGTTATAATATCAGAGGTGAAAACTGTAAAATTATTGAACTAATATTAATTTTCATGGTATCCCACGGCAAAAAAAATATTTAAAAAATTTGTAGCAGCATCTAAAAAAAATGAATTATAAAAACACAATTCAATCAAGGTAAAGATTTAAGCATAAAATTTTCATGGGTGTAGGCTACATGACTTTACAAACATCTGACATTAAATATCATTCAGTGTCTATTTCAATGCGCAGCAGCTTTTTCCACTTAACATTCTTTTCACATAGGCTAATTAAATATTCTCTAATCCAACCTGTTACATTTCTTAATTAGAGTGATGAAATTAACAACTGACTTGTTCTCAGTCGACAGCAAGAAGGCAGAGGCTTGCAAAATGGGGGAAGAACCTGCACCAGCACCACTGACATGAAGAGAAGATGGTCAAGTAGAAATATTTTAAAATCCAACCGGAAAAAAAAACTGTTGCTTTTGTATTTGTAGAAAATAAAGATGACCAAATAAATTGTAAATAATTTGTGTTTATTTAACAGCTGTGGTGGTGGTTACGGCATGCATCTCGTACTACCCCTCCATCTGGCATCCTTCCATTCCATATAGTAATCAGCTTCATTTTCAGAAGGTGCGATGGTGGGAATATGCGTGTCATCAATGCATCCAACCACACTGGAAATCCTGAAGAAAATTTTAATTATTGGGTTACTTCCAGAGGTTGCAGCAAGATGTTATCAAGTGAACATTTATCAGATTAGCCTCATTTAAACCAATTTTTACAACACTGACCTACAGTCCAGTGAAACTCCTCATCTACGGGATCCTGTATAAGAGGAGATGCCATTTTGGTCACTTTGACCGTTTCTGCATGATAAAAATATGCGCAATGAATGAATACCTGCACTGCAAAAAAATGCTTTTCTTAGAATTTTTCTCTTCTTGTTTCCAGTCAAAATATCAAAATATTCTTAAATCAAGATGCATTTTCTACATAAAAAAAAGACATACGGTATTTAGTCTTGTTTCCATGTGGGAAAAAATTATTTAAAGGGGTCATATGATGCTTTGGATTTGAGACTTTAGTCTTTGCAACTTTACTGATCTTCTTTATGCACCAAGAGCTTGTAACACTCCAAAGAGAAAGGAACATTTTAAATCGCATCATATGACCCCTTTAAAGATAATATAATAATGTTGTGTAGTCTTTAATAATATAGACACAGCCAGTTTTACTCACTGAAAGATTTATTCGTCATAAAATAATTACTTCATAATTGTATTAAGAGTCTTACACTCATGCTACACAGATAATGTAGAGTTGTGCATTAATTTGAGTGCTGACAGCTATTATGGGAGTGGCTTGATGGAGTGCAGGAGATGCAGATACTAAAGAAACTTTAATTAATGCTATCACGTAACAAATATGTTCAAATATAAAATTAAATTAATTACTACATTGAAATAAAAATATAAAGCCTGTATAAATATTAGAAATCGTGAATATACATAATTTGTAATTATGTAAAAAATAAAATAAAAACTTAATAGATTTCATTTATCTATTATAACATTTATGTAGTTTTGTTCGCTTGGCTGTTTCCTTATAAAAGTCCAGAAATGTGTCAAGTTTTTCGTCAGGTGTCTTTTTTAATTATATGATGTCATTACGTTGCTGTCTTGCTGCCAGCCAATCGCTGCATTGCTGATCGTGGTTTCGAGTATCGATACATAACCCCTTTTAAACCAGCCCATGAACGCACAATTATCTCAGATGACTCAATCCAGCCTTACTAATCATCAACAACATGTGCGTTCAAAGAACCGAATTAGCCAGATCCTGATTAGCACGATGATATCATCTTGGATGTTACATTTAATCTCGGATGTAATAAGCGACATACGAAGAACGGGCCCCTGGTCCAGAGGTAGTCGAGGACGCATTGTGATCGGATCTCAGTGTAATGTAAACACAGTCCAGCCGTCGTGTCTGCATTCGCAGGTCGACGTCACGCAAAACTCAGCCCCCTCTCTCCTAATCTGTCAGAAGAAAGATGGAGGACACCAGGCCGTGGAGCGCTAGTGAGACACATACACATATATCCCGCATTTTGCAGGATTTGTAAAATGTCCTGCTTGATCAGATTACGGTGATTGCATGTTAATGTCAAGTGTAAATACAGCCTGAGAAGTGTATGCATTTATACTGGTGCTGATGAGTGTGTTGACAAGGGACAGGTGCTGGTGATTAAATCTCTGGTAATTGGGATCATTGTAAGGGAGTGACAGTGGAGCCTGGTGATTCTGTGACACTTTTAGGCCATGTCCACACATACACGGGTATTTTTATAAACTGAGTTTTTCCTTCTTCCGTTTTAAAAAAAATATCCGTCCACATGAAAACACAAATGCATGCTGTGAAGCACTGTCAAGAGCATGCCAAGCCAGCAGGTGGCGATATAAGCTCAACCGTAAAGCCATGTTGGCCAATCAGAAGCCTGAAAAAGTTTCCAGTAGGCATAGTGTAGGCTCTGACGTCACAAGCCAAAAACTCTGGTTTCGCTGTCTACACAATAACACTGCAGGCGTTTTCAAAAATGTTCGGTTTCAGTGACCTGGGGCCTGTACCATGATGGTGGCTGAACAAACTCGGGGTTACAGGATTAGTGAAGTGACATGTGGCCAAGTATGGTGACCCATACTAGGAATTAGTGCTCTGCATTTATCCCATCCAAAGTGCACACACACACAGCAGTGAACACACACACACACCCGGAGCAGTGGGCAGCCATTTATGCTGCGGCGCCCTGGGAGCAGTTGGGGGTTCGGTGCCTTGCTCAAGGGCACCTCAGTTGTGGTATTGAAAGTGGCAGAGAGCGCTGTACATTCACTCTCCCCACCTACAATCCCTGCCGGTACGAGACTCGAACCCGCAACCTTTTGGGTTACGAGTCTGACTCTCTAACCATTAGGCCATGACTTCCCAAAACTATTTAGTTTTGAGTTGACAAAACCAAACCGGTCCAATCCGGCTTTGTTGGTACCATGAAGCTGATCATTAACTTTCTCAGTCAACTCAAGCTTGATCCTGAGTTCACGAGTTCACGCTTACATATAATTAGCTGAAGTATGGTAATGCATATTTGGTGTGCTGTCCGGGGAAGGGCTCCGAGCTCGAGAATGGCCCGAACCTAGAGTACCCTCCGAATAAGTGTAGTATGAACTCGAAGTGAGGAGATGGGGCGGAGGAGGGATGCTGATAAACCGTCAATGGATTGAGGTAAGTCAGCTGTATTTATATTTTGATGTTGATTAACTTGAGTACGCTCCACCTGTGTTAATTAGGCTAAGTATCTGACGTGCTCCTCCCGCACCTTGTTAATAAAACATCATTTCACGAGTTCACACTTACATATAATTAGCTGAAGTATGGTAATGCATATTTGGTGTGCTGTCCGGGGAAGGGCTCCGAGCTCGAGAATGGCCCGAACCTAGAGTACCCTCCGAATAAGTGTAGTATGAACTCGAAGTGAGGAGATGGGGCGGAGGAGGGATGCTGATAAACCGTCAATGGATTGAGGTAAGTCAGCTGTATTTATATTTTGATGTTGATTAACTTGAGTACGCTCCACCTGTGTTAATTAGGCTAAGTATCTGACGTGCTCCTCCCGAACCTTGTTAATAAAACATCATTTCACGAGTTCACACTTACATATAATTAGCTGAAGTATGGTATTACATATTTGGCGTGCTGTCCGGGGAAGGGCTCCGAGCTCGGGAATGGCCCGAACCTAGAGTACCCCCCAAAAGAGCAATTGAGCAAAGGACAGCCGCCAGACTAAGAACCCCCCCAAAATAAGTCAAGTAAAGTCAAGTCACCTTTATTTATATAGCGCTTTTAACAATACAGATTGTGTCAAAGCAACTGAACAGCATTAATTAGGAAAACAGTGTGTCAATAATGCAAAATGACAATAGTAAACACTAATTTTTCAGTTAAAGACAGTTCATCATTGAATTCAGTGATGTCAACATCCAGCTCAGTTTAAATAGTATCTTTGCAATCATGTCAACGATATCGCTGGAAATGAAGTGTCCCCAACTAAGCAAGCGAGAGGCGACAGCGGCAAGGAACCAAAACTCCATCGGATAAGCACTGAGAACTGGCGGGGGCTGATGTTTTGAGAAGTCGTCTGGTTGGCAAGCCGGAAGAGCTTACGTACTCAGGTGAGAGTGACTTATGCGTTGGAAGGGTAGGCCCTACCGGCTGCTGGTATTGGACTGCGTGGTTTGGGGCACCCGGTCGGGAGGGCTCGAGCCGATGCTCAACAGGTGCTCACAGCATTGGAACGAGTGAGCCCTACCGGCTGATGTGGGAGGAGCAGCGTGACTGTATAGCCCTACCAGGAGGGCCCGAATTGCCTCGACTGGAACAGCTCGTGGTGTCTGTGTACGGGCCCTACTCGCTGACAGGCCCCTGTTAACCAGTGGGCAGAGGGCAAAATAGCTGACCAAGAGGGCCCATGAAGCCTCCGACTGGAGATCAAGACTCAGGACGACGGACGTGTGGGTCCTCTCGGTTTGGCAGATAAAAAGGCTTTTGGGCTCTCGCAGCATCCGATGGGGTATCAGACTCAGAACATCGAACGGGTAAGCCTCGCCAGGCGGGGGGAAAAGACGTGAGGCTAGCTGAGAGGGTTCGGGCAGCGTTCGGGCGGGAGGTCGAGACTCATGGCGTCGGACGGCTAAGCCTCGCAACCGTCGAACGGAAAGGTAAAGTTATGTGGCCGGGAGACTCTCGCTGACGTCCAACGGGAGCACACAGCATCGAACGGGTAAGCCTCGCCGACCGTAGGATGGAAAAGGTAAGGTTGCCTAGCCGGGAGGCTCTCGCCGACGTCTGATGGGAGCTCAATACTCACGGCATCGAACGGGTAAGCCTCTCCGAACGTAAGACAGAAAGGTAAATTTGTCTGGCCAGGAGGCTCTCGCCGACATCCGACGGGAGCACACAGCATCGAACGGGTGAGCCTCGCTGACCGTAGAATGGAAAAGGTAAGGTTGTCTAGTTGGGAGGCTCTCCCCGGCATCCGATGGGAGCTCAATACTCACGGCATCGGATGGGTAAGCCTCGCCGACTGTAGGATGGAAAAGGTAAAAAAAAATTTTACGGAGTGAATACATTAAATGGTTTGATGACCAATGAGGGTTTGGTGGGCTTTTTTGATGTGAAACTGGTTAGTTCTGAGGTAGCTTTGATAAGCTTCTGAAGACCATCTTCCTAGAGTTTGTATCTGCTGCTCGGAGAGGCCTTTTTGGGATGCTGATGTTGCTGCCCCGATGCGAACAATTGCAGGACGGATCTGAGATGTTTTTGGAACCAGAAGCGAGTGACAGCCTCGCCAACCCTCGAACAGAAAAGTAAAGTTATGTGGCCGGGAGACTCTCACCGACATCTGACGGGAGCACACAGCATCAAACGGGTAAGCCTCGCAGACCGTAGAATGGAAAAGGCAAGGTTGTCTAGTCGGGAGGCTCTCGCCGGCATCCGATGGGAGCTCAATACTCACGGCATCGGACGGGTAAGCCTCGCTGACCATAGGATGGAAAAGGTGAGAGGTTTTTTTTTTTTTTTTAAACGGAGTGAATACATTAAATGGTTTGATGACCAATGAGGGTTTGGTGGGCTTTTTTGATGTGAAACTGGTTAGTTCTGAGGTAGCTTTGATAAGCTTCTGAAGACCATCTTCCTAGAGTTTGTATCTGCTGCTCGGAGAGGCCTTTTTGGGATGCTGATGTTGCTGCCCCGATGCGAACAATTGCAGGACGGATCTGAGATGTTTTTGGAACCAGAAGCGAGTGACGGGTTTTTTGGAGTCGTCTAAAAATAGTGGTTCGTGGGGGAATTTTGCCTGAGAATTTCTAAGGCGGAGGTACTCGAAGATGGACTGGTATGGTTAGATTGAAAATGTAGATGAAATTACCTCTCTTGGCTTGGTCTGTCTTGCTTTGTTTGATTAAGAAAGAAATTGTTTCGCTATCAAGTACGGTTAGGTCTGAGACGGTCGGGTTGATTTTTGGATCAAATTTGGAAGAGATGGGTTCTAGTCTTTTAAACCGAAAAAGGCTAGAATGAACATGGCACTGAGTGTGCGGGCTGTACTGAGAGGCTGGCTGGTAACCTGTGCGGAGGGTGTAGGGTATCAGACCCAATCAGACAAATTAAAGATTCGATCAAGGACATGGTTGAAACTCGAGGAGCCAAATTCCACAGAAAGGCCGAAGACACAGGATGTTCATAAATCAAATCCTGGCGCCACGAGTCTGAAGTGAGCCTAACAAACTAGCAGCTTCGTACAGCTTTCAACATTAACACAAAAGAACACACTAATCATAACAACTCAGGAAGGAGATTGTCAATTTTGGGGCAAGTAAGCAAGATTAATGGTCAAAGACACAGCATATCATGACCATCACATGAGGAAAATCATTAGTAGAAACTGCATTGGGTGGTTTCCCCCACCTAGAAGACAAGAAACATACTGAGATTCCTTAGGAGACCTTTTAACCTCTTTGGTCTTCACAAAGTATGTCCTTACTTCCACAGAATGGCACATAAACTGCCTTACATGTATATATGCACCTAAATGACCCTAAAAGGACTTATGAGCAACTAATCATTTCTATGCATAACTATTCATTATGTATGTAACCCATACATTGGACTATCATGTTCTAATCACTTATTGTGTAAGTCTTTTTAATAACTATTGAATAGCTTAAGGGTTCATATTCATGTTTAGTATGTATGAGTTTGAAAATTCATGCTTTAAACATTTCTATCAATCAATACTTTGTCAAATGCATCATA